>NC_068412.1:186696-194196 GCF_023724105.1 Carassius gibelio | reverse complement strand
CCCGGGGCTGAAACTCGGGGGTCAGGTAGAGGGCCTCGGGGCCTACCGGACGCCACCGCCCCCGAGTCCCGGGGCGGTCCGGTGCCTGAGTTACGAGGGCACAAATCCTGAAGTTTGGGGGGCCGTATCTCGGCCTCCCCGGGGGTTGGGGACCTGGGGCCGGCGGCGTCCGGTAGGGGGCCTCTGGCTCTATCAGCGACCCGAGTTTGAAGTCCCTGGGGCTCGGCCTCGGCGAGATACGGCCGGTCAAATCTTCGACCTTAGGGGGGCGCTATCCCCGGCCCCCGGGGGGCCATCGGCCCGCGGGTGGCGGCGTCTGATAGGGGGCCTCAGGGTCTACCGCGGTCCCGAGTTTGAAGTCCCTGGGTCTCGGCCTCGGCGAGATACGGCCGTTCAAAATTTCGAACTTTGGGGGGCGCTATCCCCGGCCCCCGGGGGGCTGTCGGCTCGGGGGTGGCGGCGTCCGAGAGGGGCCGACGGGCCCTATCAACGACCCGAGTTTCAAGTCCCTAGGCCCCGGCGTTCCCGAGCGGGCCCCGGTCGAACATCCAACCACCCCCTCTCCGGCGGCCTTGCCCAGGATGGTGCACCTTTCCCGGGTAGAGCTCCGATTTCGCCCGCGACCCCGGAGGTCGGCCCGATAGAGGAAGCCGTTTTTACCCGCCATCGGGGTGATGACAAATGCGCTTCGCAGGCTGAGCTCCAGGGGCTTTTTCGAGCGACCCAGGCCCAGCGTGGCCTCCCCCTCCTGGGCATGAGAGTGAGTTGGCGCCCCCTAGTCTGGTTCTCTGTAAATTTGAAGGTTGAGCTCCAGGGGCTTTTTCGATCGACCGAGGCCCAGCGTGGCCTCACCGTCCTGGGCATGGGGGTGAGATGGCGCCCCCCTACTCCGGTTCTCATTAACCGTGGAGGCTGAGCCCCAGGGGCTTTTTCGAGCGACCCAGGCCCAACGAGGCCTCACCCTCTCGGGCATGGGGGTGAGATGGCGCCCCCTACTCCGGTTCTCATTAACCGTGGAGGCTGAGCTCCAGGGGCTTTTTCGAGCGACCCAGGCCCAACGAGGCCTCACCCTCTCGGGCATGGGGGTGAGATGGCGCCCCCTACTCCGGTTCTCATTAACCGTGGAGGCTGAGCCCCAGGGGCTTTTTCGAGCGACCCAGGCCCAACGAGGCCTCACCCTCTCGGGCATGGGGGTGAGATGGCGCCCCCTACTCCGGTTCTCATTAACCGTGGAGGCTGAGCTCCAGGGGCTTTTTCGAGCGACCCAGGCCCAACGAGGCCTCACCCTCTCGGGCATGGGGGTGAGATGGCGCCCCCTACTCCGGTTCTCATTAACCGTGGAGGCTGAGCCCCAGGGGCTTTTTCGAGCGACCCAGGCCCAACGAGGCCTCACCCTCTCGGGCATGGGGGTGAGATGGCGCCCCCTACTCCGGTTCTCATTAACCGTGGAGGCTGAGCTCCAGGGGCTTTTTCGAGCGACCCAGGCCCAACGAGGCCTCACCCTCTCGGGCATGGGGGTGAGATGGCGCCCCCTACTCCGGTTCTCATTAACCGTGGAGGCTGAGCTCCAGGGGCTTTTTCGAGCGACCCAGGCCCAACGAGGCCTCACCCTCTCGGGCATGGGGGTGAGATGGCGCCCCCTACTCCGGTTCTCATTAACCGTGGAGGCTGAGCTCCAGGGGCTTTTTCGAGCGACCCAGGCCCAACGAGGCCTCACCCTCTCGGGCATGGGGGTGAGATGGCGCCCCCTACTCCGGTTCTCATTAACCGTGGAGGCTGAGCTCTAGGGGCTTTTTCGAGCGACCCAGGCCCAGCGAGGCCTCACCGTCTTGGGCATGAGAGTGAGATGGCTCCCCCTAGTCTGGTTCTCTGTAAATTTGAAGGTTGAGCTCCAGGGGCTTTTTCGAGCGGCCCAGGCCCAACGAGGCCTCACCGTCTTGGGCATGAGAGTGAGATGGCTGCCCCTAGTCTGGTTCTCTGTAAATTTGAAGGTTGAGCTCCAGGGGCTTTTTCGGTCGACTGAGGCCCAGCGTGGCCTCACCGTCCTGGGCATGAGAGTGAGATGGCGCCCCCTACTCCGGTTCGCATTAACCGTGGAGGCTGAGCTCCAGGGGCATTTTCGAGCGACCCAGGCCCAACGAGGCCTCACCCTCTCGGGCATGGGGGTGAGATGGCGCCCCCTACTCCGGTTCTCATTAACCGTGGAGGCTGAGCTCCAGGGGCTTTTTCGATCGACCGAGGCCCAGCGTGGCCTCACCGTCCTGGGCATGGGGGTGAGATGGCGCCCCCTACTCCGGTTCTCATTAACCGTGGAGGCAGAGCTCCAGGGGCTTTTTCGAGCGGCCCAGGCCCAACGAGGCCTCACCCTCTCGGGCATGAGAGTGAGATGGCTCCCCCTAGTCTGGTTCTCTGTAAATTTGAAGGTTGAGCTCCAGGGGCTTTTTCGGTCGACCGAGGCCCAGCGTGGCCTCACCGTCCTGGGCATGAGAGTGAGATGGCTCCCCCTTGTCTGGTTCTCTGTAAATTTGAAGGTTGAGCTCCAGGGGCTTTTTTCGGTCGACCGAGGCCCAGCGTGGCCTCACCGTCCTGGGCATGAGAGTGAGATGGCGCCCCCTACTCCGGTTCTCATTAACCGTGGAGGCTGAGCTCCAGGGGCATTTTCGAGCGACCCAGGCCCAACGAGGCCTCACCCTCTCGGGCATGGGGGTGAGATGGCGCCCCCTACTCCGGTTCTCATTAACCGTGGAGCCTGAGCTCCAGGGGCTTTTTCGATCGACCGAGGCCCAGCGTGGCCTCACCCTCTCGGGCATGGGGGTGAGATGGCGCCCCCTACTCCGGTTCTCATTAACCGTGGAGCCTGAGCTCCAGGGGCTTTTTCGAGCGACCCAGGCCCAGCGAGGCCTCACCGTCTTGGGCATGAGAGTGAGACGGCTCCCCCTAGTCTGGTTCTCTGTAAATTTGAAGGTTGAGCTCCAGGGGCTTTTTTCGGTCGACCGAGGCCCAGCGTGGCCTCACCCTCTCGGGCATGGGGGTGAGATGGCGCCCCCTACTCCGGTTCTCATTAACCGTGGAGGCTGAGCTCCAGGGGCTTTTTCGAGCGACCCAGGCCCAACGAGGCCTCACCCTCTCGGGCATGGGGGTGAGATGGCGCCCCCTACTCCGGTTCTCATTAACCGTGGAGGCTGAGCTCCAGGGGCTTTTTCGAGCGACCCAGGCCCAACGAGGCCTCACCCTCTCGGGCATGGGGGTGAGATGGCGCCCCCTACTCCGGTTCTCATTAACCGTGGAGGCTGAGCTCCAGGGGCTTTTTCGAGCGACCCAGGCCCAGCGAGGCCTCACCGTCTTGGGCATGAGAGTGAGACGGCTCCCCCTAGTCTGGTTCTCTGTAAATTTGAAGGTTGAGCTCCAGGGGCTTTTTTCGGTCGACCGAGGCCCAGCGTGGCCTCACCGTCCTGGGCATGAGAGTGAGATGGCGCCCCCTACTCCGGTTCTCATTAACCGTGGAGGCTGAGCTCCAGGGGCTTTTTCGAGCAACCCAGGCCCAACGAGGCCTCACCCTCTCGGGCATGGGGGTGAGATGGCGCCCCCTACTCCGGTTCTCATTAACCGTGGAGGCTGAGCTCCATGGGCTTTTTCGAGCGACCCAGGCCCAACGAGGCCTCACCGTCTTGGGCATGAGAGTGAGATGGCGCCCCCTACTCCGGTTCTCATTAACCGTGAAGGCTGAGCTCCAGGGGCTTTTTCGAGCGACCCAGGCCCAACGAGGCCTCACCGTCTCGGGCATGAGAGTGAGACGGCTCCCCCTAGTCTGGTTCTCTGTAAATTTGAAGGTAGAGCTCCAGGGGCATTTTCGAGAGACCCAGGCCCAACGAGGCCTCACCCTCTCGGGCATGAGAGTGAGACGGCTCCCCCTAGTCTGGTTCTCTGTAAATTTGAAGGTTGAGCTCCAGGGGCATTTTCGAGCGACCCAGGCCCAACGAGGCCTCACCCTCTCGGGCATGAGAGTGAGACGGCTCCCCCTAGTCTGGTTCTCTGTAAATTTGAACGTTGAGCTCCAGGGTCTATTTCCAGCGACCCAGGCCCAGCGTGGCCTCCCTCTCTTGGGCATGAGAGTGAGATAGCACCCCCTACTCCGGTTCTCGGTTTGCTGGGTGACCAGTGGCGGGTCGTAGGCTCCAGGGCCTCTTTGGTGAGAGACCTATCCGACCGGCCCTAGCCCTCGTCTGCCTCGCTCGGCAGGTCGGAGGCCCTGGAGGAATTCGGGGTTGGAAAAATGACTAAGTCGAAAACGCGGGCCTTGGCCAGACATCCACCCTCCCCGAGGCTCCGGGGCAGGCCGGGAAAGGTGCCTCTTCCCCGGGCACGTTCTGGATTCACCCGCGACCCTGGAGGTCCGCCCGATAGGGGATGGCGTTTTTACGTGCCGTCGCGATTTGGACGAACGCGTCATTTTGTGGACTTAGGCTCTGGCGAAAACCATTTCGGATCCAGGGGGCTGTCTGGAGGGTTCCCCGGCCCACATACCCTCGCCGTGGCCGGGGTGACGCGATTCGTCTGAGGGCCCCCCGACCGGGAACGCAAACTGATACCTAAGGGGGCTTTGTGGACCGCTGCCCGGCCCAAGCACCATCGCCGTGGCCGGGGGCAGTCGAAAGACGACCGCCCTTACTGGGGAGAACCGTTCGCAGGGTGACCAGTGGTCGCCCGTGAGCTCTGACGACTAAGTCGGAAACGCGGGCCTTGGCCAAACATCCACCCTCCCCGAGGCTCCGGGGCAGGCCAGGAAAGGTGCCTCTTCCCCGGGCACCTTCTGGATTCACCCGCGACCCTGGAGGTCCGCCCGATAGGGGATGGCGTTTTTACGTGCCGTCGCGATTTGGACGAACGCGTCATTTTGTGGACTTAGGCTCTGGCGAAAACCATTTCGGATCCAGGGGGCTGTCTGGAGGGTTCCCCGGCCCACATACCCTCGCCGTGGCCGGGGTGAAGCGATTCGTCTGAGGGCCCCCCGACCGGGAACGCAAACTGATACCTAAGGGGGCTTTGTGGACCGCTGCCCGGCCCAAGCACCATCGCCGTGGCCGGGGGCAGTCGAAACACGACCGCCCTTACTGGGGAGAACCGTTCGCAGGGTGACCAGTGGTCGCCCGTGAGCTCTGACGACTAAGTCGGAAACGCGGGCCTTGGCCAAACATCCACCCTCCCCGAGGCTCCGGGGCAGGCCAGGAAAGGTGCCTCTTCCCCGGGCACCTTCTGGATTCACCCGCGACCCTGGAGGTCCGCCCGATAGGGGATGGCGTTTTTACGTGCCGTCGCGATTTGGACGAACGCGTCATTTTGTGGACTTAGGCTCTGGCGAAAACCATTTCGGATCCAGGGGGCTGTCTGGAGGGTTCCCCGGCCCACATACCCTCGCCGTGGCCGGGGGTGAAGCGATTCGTCTGAGGGCCCCCCGACCGGGAACGCAAACTGATACCTAAGGGGGCTTTGTGGACCGCTGCCCGGCCCAAGCACCATCGCCGTGGCCGGGGGGCAGTCGAAAGACGACCGCCCTTACTGGGGAGAACCGTTCGCGGGGTGACCAGTGGTCGTCCGTGTGCTCTGACGACTAAGTCGGAAACGCGGGCTTTGGCCAAACATCCACCCTCCCCGAGGCTCAGGGGCAGGCCGGGAAAGGTGCCTCTTCCCCGGGCACCTTCTGGATTCACCCGCGACCCTGGAGGTCCGCCCGATAGGGGATGGCGTTTTTACGTGCCGTCGCGATTTCGGCGAACGCGTTATTTTGTGGACTTAGCGCGTATCGCAAGAGAACGGATCGAGTGGAGCACGTTGCGCGCCCGAGCTAGGACCCCGCCCGGCCACTGGCCGCTATGGGCGGGTGCGCCTAGGGGGCACGGTGGTTGGAAGGTATGAGCGAAACACCGTGTCCGGCACATGCGCGCATGAGAAGGGGCTCTGCCCCCCTCTTTCTTGGGAGACTCAGACGGCCGGTCTATCGTAAGGGTCCGCCACCGGCGGTCGGAGAGGAGGCGCGAGGCGGGAGGTCGGCTCCGTCCGGCCCTCGCCCGCCCTCCTCCCGGCCCCCGCGAAGCACACTTTTCCCGGTTACGGCCTCGATCAGCGGCCAGCCACCCCCGTGACCCACGAGCGGGGGAAGGTCGCCGCACGTCGCCCTATGAGCGGCCGCGCCGCCTGGGTTCCGCCTCCCCCCGGGGGGGTGGACACCCTCCGCGGAGCGAGACCCGCGTGTAGGAAACAAGCGCGCTGCGGTTGTCCATCCCACACCCCTTCTTGAGGGCTACCTGGTTGATCCTGCCAGTAACATATGCTTGTCTCAAAGATTAAGCCATGCAGGTCTAAGTACACACGGCCGGTACAGTGAAACTGCGAATGGCTCATTAAATCAGTTATGGTCCCTTTGATCGCTCCACCCGGTACTTGGATAACTGTGGCAATTCCAGAGCTAATACATGCAAACGAGCGCCGACCCTCCTTCACGGGCGGGGACGCGTGCATTTATCAGATCCAAAACCCATCCGGGGTTGGGGATCCGTCCTCACCCCGGTCCCTTTGGTGACTCTAGATAACCTCGGGCCGATCGCGCGCCCTCTGCGGCGGCGACGACTCTTTCGAATGTCTGCCCTATCAACTTTCGATGGTACTTTAGGCGCCTACCATGGTGACCACGGGTAACGGGGAATCAGGGTTCGATTCCGAGAGGGAGCCTGAGAAACGGCTACCACATCCAAGGAAGGCAGCAGGCGCGCAAATTACCCATTTCCGACTCGGAGAGGTAGTGACGAAAAATAACAATACAGGTCTCTTTCGAGGCCCTGTAATTGGAATGAGCGTATCCTAAACCCATGGGCGAGGACCCATTGGAGGGCAAGTCTGGTGCCAGCAGCCGCGGTAATTCCAGCTCCAATAGCGTATATTAAAGTTGCTGCAGTTAAAAAGCTCGTAGTTGGATCTCGGGAGTGGGCTGGCGGTCCGCCGCGAGGCGAGCCACCGCCTGTCCCGGACCCTGCCTCCCGGCGCCCCCCGGATGCCCTTAACTGGGTGTCCGGTCACCTCGGGGCCCGGAGCGTTTACTTTGAAAAAATTAGAGTGTTCAAAGCAGGCCGCCTGTCGCCGCTGAATACCGCAGCTAGGAATAATGGAATAGGACTCCGGTTCTATTTTGTGGGTTTCTGGAACCCGGGGCCATGATTAAGAGGGACGGCCGGGGGCATTCGTATTGCGCCGCTAGAGGTGAAATTCTTGGACCGGCGCAAGACGGACGAAAGCGAAAGCATTTGCCAAGAATGTTTTCATTAATCAAGAACGAAAAGTCGGAGGTTCGAAGACGATCAGATACCGTCGTAGTTCCGACCGTAAACGATGCCGACCCGCGATCCGGCGGGCGTTATTCCCATGACCCGCCGGGGCAGCGTGCGGGAAACCACGAGTCTTTGGGTTCCGGGGGAGTATGGTTGCAAAGCTGAAACTTAAAGGAATTGA
>NC_068412.1:162755-186196 GCF_023724105.1 Carassius gibelio | reverse complement strand
CATTCATGTCAGTTAATATTCCAAACTTAAACATTAAAACATTGTTTTATTGTGATTTTTTTCCAAGCACATTTTACCAATTCCAAACCATATCAATCTTAATAACTACCATTATTTTTTATTTAATCATTTATGATTGCTATACAATAGTCCAGGAAAGCTGGAAGAGAAAAACTCCTTATATTCATGTGTGCAGAATTATTAGGCATGTTTTCTTTTACAGATGAAATGCGCTAAAAAAGAGTTTTAACTCAAACTGTTTTAACTCAAAGTCGAAAATTATGAAATACCCATGAGAAATATCAAACACAAATGCAATACAGAAATGGATAAGTTAGGACTTGACCATTGTACAAAAATGCTGACTGGGTCATGAGGTCAGAAAAGAAGAAGAAAAAAAAACAGGTCAAGAAGAACTGACAAAAATAATTGCAAAATAATTAGGAATTAATGTGAAGATTAATTTTTAGTCAATTCTGCAAGACAGACTTTCAGGAAAGGAGGTGGAATAAAAATGAGCTCCTAAATCTTAATCCTGGATTCTGGAAGCTATCTTCCTCAAACCATCGGACAAGAGGAGGTGGTGCTGGTCCTTCACGAGTCACTCTAATCTGTTCATAAAGCCTATATATAAAGTCTTTATATATAGTATTTCACAATACTTCATGGTATTCTAATTAAATCATTTTTTGGAATCTTAGATCTCTCAGAACCTGACACATTGTAATTCTGAGACTCCAGGAAAGTGGCAGTTCTGTAAAATGTTGGCGCTGGAGACTAAATGCTCCCTGATAGTTTCACACCTAATTCACTTAACACACACACACACACACACACACACACACACATTACCCACAGTGACAGAGGGACAGAGTGACATCAGATGTATGATAGTTTTTTAATTTTCTATCATCCATATAGTGTTGTATAGTCATGAAACTATGCATATTTCATCAGCATGACTTGTCTTCTATGTATACATTTTTTTGAAGTGTTTAGAAGCTGCACTGTAAAAAAATAAAATAAATTTACTGGTTACTTTTTTACTGTTATTTCAAAAAATCACCACGACAAAACCATTCAAGCTATTCAAAATTCATCCGCACCTGTTCTGTAAGATACATTCTTTAAACAGTGGTAAAAGAGGATGTGGTGCTGAACCTTCAAAAGTCACTCAAAACGTATCTGTCCATAAAGCCTATAAAGAATTATTCTTAATATACGGTTCACAATACTTCAGCTTGTTATTCTAATTAAATGAGGGTCATTTTATCAGTAAAATACATAAAATTCATATTATTTTTCTTTGAAAGATTTCTATAAATGATTTAAATCATACTTGTTTCTGCAATAATTATTTAAAAGTAATCCTACAGCTCCATCTGGTGGCCATTATTGGTACTAAGAATTGCAAGCTTGAAATGTATGTTATCAAAGAGTATAGAAGTAACAAGAGGCGAAACTCCATTGCAGTTTTGACAACAATCACTAGATGGCGCTGCTATCGCGCTGCCGCCATTTTGGACTGAACCAACGGCTTTACCGTTGGCAGAACTACCGTAGACACTGCAGCATTAACAATTATGTCTGTAAGGCAAGGCAAGTTTATTTATATAGCACATTTCGTACACAATGGTAATTCAAAGTGCTTTACATAAAAGAAAGTAAAATAATCATGAAGAAAAATAACAAAAATAAAACAAGCAATTTTAAAACTTTTAAAATGATTAAAACATTTAAAAACAGTTAGAAAATGATTTTACATAAAAAAAAAAAATAAATAAATAAACAGTGAAAATATAGTGCAATCAATTCGGACATTGCACAGTGCTCATTCAATAAATGCACCGCTAAACAGATGAGTTTTGAGTCTAGATTTAAATGTGACTATAGTGTTTTAACACATCTGATCTCTTCTGGAAGCTGATTGCAACTGCGGGCAGCATAGTAACTACAGGTGCTGTAACGTTAATGTAAGCTATCCCATGACCGCAGTAACAGTTTGCTAACGTTATGCATTTGGTCAAAATTGGGTCAAGACTCGAAATGGTCTTTAAGTTTGGATAGTGATTTTCATGTTTATGCGAAAAAAAGGGTGACAGTTAAAGGGTTAATTTAGTGATAACAATGAATTAATAAAGCGGTCATTTACCAGGTCAGGTGTTCATATATCTCTGAAAATATGCGATTTAAATGGTTGTAATTCAAGAATGCTTTGGAATATAGACTTACTGTATGGTTGGTCTTGTTTTAAAGAAGACATTTGCTAGGTTATTCTTGAAGTGAAATAAATTATGAAAGTGAAACAGAAAAAAAGTTATATAAGTTTAAGTTTATTAAAATGTACAAATTAAAAAATATAATTATTTATATTATATATATATATATATATATATATATATATATATATATATATATATATATATGTATATATATATATATATATATATATATATATATATCCTTTAAAAATAACTATATTGTTATAACATTCTAAATATATTTGTTTTCATGCACATTTACACACAAGTAATGCAGCGCCCTCTGCTGTCCGTAAGCATATTACCTGATCTATATAGACTGCAGTGGTACAATCTAGGCAAATAGTATGCTTTCAAGCGATTAAAATAATTTTATCTGATTAAACACATGACAATTGCATTAATAATTATATGAGGTTAATTGGTTTTGAATAGGCATTTGTGTTTTTAAAATGGAATACTGACATGATTTTTATTTTTTAATTAAATGAGACTCTAATTATGCAAACCAAACGCCTGCAAGTCATTCATCCAGCTGATTGGTTCACAGTCGATTCCTTTAGAAATGCAGCAAGTCTTTATAAATGGATCACTATATCATTCGCTCACTCGCTTTGTTCGAAACTGTGGATTCATTCAGTAATAAAACACCACTCTGTGTTTCTTGGAAAGGCACAACAGTTCATCTGTGGCTTTGTTTGAAACACTTTTTGTTGGCAAAATTGAGCATAAACGGACAATACTGTCTAAAATGCATTATTAACTTTTTATTTATTAAACTGTTGTATAAAATCAATATCACATTTGCAATCATGCACCTATTTGGGGAAAAAAAACGGCACTCTTGCTCGTGAGATATTGCTAAACTAGGCCTATATGCTATGATTAAATAAAAATCAAAACCCAAACGGGGCATTTTTGCCTCATATCTTGAATTTTAGGCGCATATAACTGCATTCTAATAGAATAGAACACATCACATGATCATCTTGCAGCAACTGCATGCAATGTCAGATGACCTGCAGGTGCATTAAATGTTAATAATTTTAATGCATCATTTTCTCCATAATTAATCGCACCAAACTAAACTCAACCACACTACATAAAACATGATCTATGGACTGCAATGGTATATTTTATCGAGTTTTTCCTGCTTTTGGATGCAAGTAAATGTGTGCACGTGTGTTGGTGTTTCCACACAGGTTCCATACACATCCATGGCTGGTATGCCAGCCAGTAAAGTATTACCTGCAGTGCGAGAAGCTTACAGCACTGTAGAGAAGTTCCAGCTGGTCGGGTCATACGGCATCCAGCACAGAATGACCTCTGCTAAGGGCAGGCCTGAGATCATTTTAGAGGGCAGCTATGATGAGCTGACATGGACGGTAAGAAGGAACTGGAAAAGGTTGCCCTGCTACAACAATCCAAATCAATAATCTTTGATAATTTTTGTTTTTATACTCCTTTCATAATGTCACAGCCATTGCTTACACAAAGTCTTCATTCAGTGGAAAGGTTAAAGTTTATACTCACTGGTGGACTGGTGTATTCTTGTCCTGTTGCAGGAAATGAACCCTATGTATAAACCAGGAAATGTGAATGCAGTCCCACCCATAGTAGGCCCTCACCAGCCCCGGCTGGAGTGGCTGATGTGGCAGGCAGCTCAAGAGGGTTCTGATACTAGACCCTGGTTTACAGGCCTCTTACAGCGCCTCCTACAGGGCAAACCAGAGGGTGAGTGGCCATTATCAGATTACATCGATTTAATTGTTTATCAAGATTATGATGTTTAAGATTGTCTATAATCTTGTTTCTCTTTCCTGTAGTGGTTGGTCTTCTTCAGGTGGATGAAGTGCAGTACCCCTTCAGTAAGAAACCACCAGTCTTTATCAAAGCCAAGCTTTATAACTACCACTTCACAGATCCTACCAAAGACAAGTGAGCGCCATACCTCCCTTTAACACTCATTCACATTTATATATTGTGCATCTTTTTTTTTTTTTTAGGGGCTCAAGCACGCAGTGCTGAAACCCTATTGTAATTGTTAGGATTTTTATTATTAGGGGTTCAAGCACGCAGTGCTGAAACCCTATTGTAATTGTTAGGATTTTTATTATTAGGGGTTCAAGCACGCAGTGCTGAAACCCTATTGTAATTGTTAGGATTTTTATTATTAGGGGTTCAAGCACGCAGTGCTGAAACCCTATTGTAATTGTTAGGATTTTTATTATTAGGGGTTCAAGCACGCAGTGCTGAAACCCTATTGTATTTGTTAGGATTTTTATTAGGGGTTCAAGCACGCAGTGCTGAAACCCTATTGTAATTGTTAGGATTTTTATTATTAGGGGTTCAAGCACGCAGTGCTGAAACCCTATTGTAATTGTTAGGATTTTTATTATTATTATTAGGGGTTCAAGCACGCAGTGCTGAAACCCTATTGTAATTGTTAGGATTTTTATTATTAGGGGTTCAAGCACGCAGTGCTGAAACCCTATTGTAATTGTTAGGATTATTATTATTATTATTATTATTATTATTATTATTATTATTATTATTATTCCGCCTTAAAACTGAACGTGCAGCCCAAACCGTAAGGCCTAGAGAGCTGAAACTTGGTCAGATGGTAGTAGTCTTGCTCGCTACTCAGATACAAAGAACCGGCCCAATCGGTCTAACGGGGGCGCTACAGCGCAAAAAACAAAAATTTTGGACATTTTTGGCCGTGAATCGTATACCGTTAGCCGTAGACTCAAAAACATGGCATTGTTGCAATCCTTGGGATAGCCCGAACAAAAGTGTACGGCGCCTTTTTGGGGTCTACGACGCACCGTTTTCTCGCAAAATCGAGCTATATCCGAAACCTACTTTTGTGAACTAGTCCTAGGATTTTCAACCAATCAGAACCAAACCACTTCATAAATATTCCCTGGACACTCAATATCAATAATTATCAAAAAAAGTTGAAATTTCAATTCTTAAGCGAAACAGTACACCAAAAAGCGTCTATGCTAACGTTAGCCAAATGCTATTTTGACTATAACTCTTGAACGGAATGAGATATCTTCACCAAAATTGGTACACATATGTATGAGCTCAATCTTTGGTCAAATCAAAAAAATTGCGCATCTCTGCCACTTGGGGGCGCAATAAGATTTAAAAAACACATAAATGGCTATAACTAGGCAACCGTTGGCTCGATCGACTTGAAAACCGGTATGCAGTGTCTTGGTCTGAAGGGGCACAAGTACCTATGAGGACATTTGCATATCTCAAAAAAACATGGCCGCCATTGGCCAAACAAATTTAAGCACCTATTTGAAAGGGTTAACGGATGTTGATCGGAACGAAACTCGCTGGGTACGTTCGACTCATGAGCCTTAAGGTCTGTAAGAATTTTGAAAGAAATCGGCCACTAGTTGGCGCTAACGAGTTTTATGGCTCTGTAATCACGCGGTGTTTCACATATCAACACAATATGCATATCATTTGATAGATCTCCTCGTAATGCACAACTTTGCCTCAAGAACCATTGCTGTCAATCAAATCGTTCAATTGTTATTCACAAATATGTTAAAAACCTACTTTTGCGAACTAGTCCTAGGTTTTTTGCCCGATCGGAACCAAACCACTGCAGTAATATTCTGTGGACTCTCTAGATCAATAATTATTAAAAAAATGTTGAATTTTGTCCTTTGGTTAGCTGTAACGGGGTAATTTAGAAAAAGGGGTGTGGCCAAACATACCCCAAAGCCTATAAAACCTAAAGGAAAACTCAAAACTTTATGAAACTCAGTGAAATCATGTAACAGGTGACTCTTAACAAGCATGCAAAGTTTCATGGAGATCAGACCATAGGTGGCGCTATAACAGTAGAAAAGGTCTCAAAACACAAGATTTCTATGGTAAATGGCCTCAAATTGTTTGAAAATGTTCATATATTCACTCAAAAACACTAAATCTTCATATCATATGATAAATCTCCTCATTCTGAACAACTTTGCCTCTGGGACCAATGTTGTCAATAAAGCTGTTAATTAAATATTCAAGATTATTTAAAAAAGTTACTTTGGCATACTTGTGATAGGGTTTAAGATGAAAATCAATAAAACCACTGAAGTACAATTCTCTAGACTCTGAAGGTCAATAATTATCAAAAACATGTTGAACAATTGCATTTGGACAACTATAAACCAGTAATTTTATAATATGTTATTTGCATAGTGTACACAAAGGCCTATTAATACAAACAGAAAGCCCACAAATTATCAAAACTGTGTAAAATAATGCATAATTTCATTCTAAACAAGCATGCAAAATTTAAGAGAGATTGGTCAAAAAAAAAATAACAACACTATAACAGTTATATTTAACAACACAGTGTTGCTTGAGTAAATGCAATTTATAACCACTAGATGGCAGCGGGAGACCACTAATTGGCTCATTCAGCTAAGGTGAACAGTACTGTTGAAAGAATTCATGAATTCATGCCAAAACATTAAAAAATTAACTGTTATAACATTTTAAATCTCATTGAGTCAATATTTTCCATTTTGTTCATACAGATATATCAGTTTTTACAATTTTGCCACATTATGATTACAGTTTAACCTGAAAATGACATCTAAACTCTTAAAAAGAGAAGACTTGCAATACTTGTATTGTCACCTATCCCTTATTTCAAATACCTATATCTGCAACAAAATGTTTTGTGCATTTATATGTGTCTTAGTGTGTGTGTGTGTGTGTGTGTGTGTGTGTGTGCATATGCTTATAGAGTATACATATATTAGTCTAATTATTTACTTTCAGTGTGTGTGTCTGTCTGTTAGCCTGTTCTCCATTTTTGATGTGTTTAAATGTCATCCAAACATCCAGGTTGGCTCTGACCACCTCAGATGCCTTAAATGCTTGAACCCCGGTAAAATGCTGCTTGCAGCTTTAATTATTATTATTATTATTATTATTCCCTAAAACTGATCGTGCAGCCCAAACCGTAAGGGCTAGAGAGCTGAAACTTGGCCAGATTGTAGTAGTCTGGCTCGCTACTCAGGCGCAAAGACCCGGCCCAATCGGCCTAACGGGGGCGCTACAGCACAAAAAACAAAATTTTCAGACATTTTTGGCCATAGCTCCTAAACCACTTGACGTAGACTCAAAAACTTTATATATTTTGCATCCTTGGGTTAATAGGAACAAAATTGTTCGTGCCTTTTTTTACTCTACGACGCACCGTTTTCCCGTAAAATCGACCTATAGCCAAACCTACTTTTGCAAACTAGTCCTAGGTTTTTCAGCCAAACGGAAGAAAACCAGTGCAGAAATGTTCTATGGACAGTCATTATCAATAATTATCAAAAACAATTTGAAATTTTCACTCACTGCTGCAAGGGGGCGCTAATACCTTCACAAGTCGAGGACCAATTTCATTCAAAAGGCCAGAACTTGTGAACAAAATGAGATATCTTAACCAAACTTGGTACACATTTTGATGAGCTGAAACTTTGGTCAAATAAAAAAGAATTGCACAGCTCTGCCACTTGGTGGCGCTATAAGAGGTAAAAACATAGAAATGGCTATAACTACACAACCGTTAGCCTGATCGACTTGAAAATGTCTATGCCATGTCATTGTCTCATCTGACACAAGAGTCTATGAGGAAATTGGCGCATCTAAGAAAACATGGCTGCCATTGGCCAATGAAATGTAAGCACCTTTTTGACAAGGTTAACAGAGGTCAATCGGAACGAAACTCGGTAGGCACGTTCGACTCAGGGTCCTAAAGGTCTGTAAGAATTTTGAAAGAAATCGGCCACTAGTTGGCGCTAATGAGATTTTTTGGCTCAGTAATCACGTGGTGTGACATAGATTCACACAATATGCATATCATTTGATAGATCTCCTCATGATGCACAACTTTGCCTCAAGAACCATGGCTGTCAATCAAATAGTTCATTAATTATTCACAAATATGTTAAAAACCTACTTTTGCGAACTAGTCATAGGTTTTTCACCCAATCAGGACCAAACCACTGCGGTAATATTCTCTGGACTCTCTAGATCAATAGTTATCAAAAAAATGTTGAATTTTGTCCTTTGGTTAGCTGTAACCAGGTCATTAATAAAACGGGCGTGGCCACATACAAACAAAAGCCTATAAAACCTCAACAGAAACTCAAAACTTTACAAAACTAGGAGAAAACATGGAGCAGATGTCTCTGAACAATCATGCAAAGTTTCATGGAGATCGGACAATAGGTGGCGCTATAACAGTAGAAAAGGTCTCAAAAACACAAGATTTATATGGTAAATGGCCTCAAATTGGTTAAAAATACTCATATATTCACACAAACACTAGATCATATGATAGATCTCCTCATTCTGAACAACTTTGCCTCTTGGATCAATGTTGTCGATAAAACTCCTAATTAAATATTCAAGATTATTTTAAAAAGTTACTTTGGCAAACTAGTCCAAGGGTTTAAGCTGAAAATCAATAAAACCATTGAAGTACAATTCTCTAGACTCTGAAGGTCAATAATTATCAAAAAAATGTTGAACAATTGTATTTGGACAAGTATAAACCAGTTATTTTAAAATAAGTTATTTACATAGTGTACCCAAAGACCTGTTAATACAAACAGAAAGCCCACAAATTATCAAAACTGTGTAAAATAATGCATAATCTCATTCTAAACAAGCATGCAAAATTTAAGTGAATTCATGCCTAAAAAATAAAAAACACAGTTACATTTTAAATCTCATTGAGTCAAAGTTTTCCATTTTGTTCAAACAGACATATCCAACACACATAGTGGTGTTGTTGACGCAGTGGATAAGACACATGCCATTGGTGCGAGCGACCCGGGTTCGAATTCACTGTGAGACACCGATGTGTCGCTGAGCAAGACACTTAACCCCAAGTTGGTCCAGAAGCATGGGACCTCTGACATATATAGCAAGTGTAATTCGCTTTGGATAAAAGCATCAGATAAATGTAAACGTCAGTTTTTACACTTCTGCCACTTTATGATTACAGTGAAAGCTGAAAATGACATCTAAACTATTAAAAACTAGTTCAATCATTTAATTTCAGTGCGTGTGTCTGTCTGTGAGCCTAAACTCCATTTTGGATGTGTTTAACTGTCATTCGTACATCCAGGTTGGCCAAGACCACCCCAGAGACCTAAAATGCTTGAACCCCGATAAATGCTGCTTGCAGCTTTAATTAGGGGTTCAAGCACGCAGTGCTGAAACCCTATTGTATCTGTTAGGATTTTTAGGGGTTCAAGCACGCAGTGCTGAAACCCTATTGTATTTGTTAGGATTTTTATTATTATTATTATTAGGGGTTCAAGCACGCAGTGCTGAAACCCTATTGTAATTGTTAGGATTTTTATTATTATTAGGGGTTCAAGCACGCAGTGCTGAAACCCTATTGTATTTGTTAGGATTTTTATTATTATTATTATTATTATTATTATTATTATTCTTCTGCCCTAGAACTGAACGTGCAGCCCAAACCGTAAGGCGTAGAGAGCTGAAATTTGGACAGATCGTAGAGCTCAATTTGGGGAGAACTTATCAAAGTCTCAGCCCAATCGGCCTAACGGGGGCGCTACAGCGCAAAAAACAAAAATTTTGGACATTTTTGGCCGTAAATCGTATACCGTTAGCCGTAGACTCAAAAACATGGCATCGTTGCAATCCTTGGGTTAGCCCGAACAAAAGTGCACGGCGCCTTTTTGGGGTCTACGACGCACCGTTTTCTCGCAAAATCGAGCTATATCCGAAACCTACTTTTGCGAACTAGTCCTAGGATTTTCAACCAATCAGAACCAAACCACTTCATAAATATTCCCTGGACACTCATTATCAATAATTATTAAAAAAAAGTTGAAATTTCAATTCTTACGCGAAACAGTACGTCAAAAAGCGTCTATGCTAACGTTAGCAAAATACTATATTGACTATAACTCTTGAACGGAAAGAGATATCTTCACCAAACTAGGTACACGTATGTATGAGCTCAATCTTTGGTCAAATCAAAAAAATTGCGCATCTCTGCCACCTGGGGGCGCCATAAGATAGAAAAAACACATAAATTGCTATAACTAGGCAACCGTTGGCTCGATCGACTTGAAAATCGGTATGCAGTGTCTTGGTCTGAAGGGGCACAAGCACTTATGAGGACATTTGCATATCTCAAAAAACATGGCGGTCATTGGCCAAACAAATTTAAGCACCTATTTGAAAGGGTTAACGGATGTTGATCGGAACGAAACTCGCTGGGTACGTTCGACTCATGAACCTTAAGGTCTGTAAGAATTTTGAAAGAAATCGGCCACTAGTTGGCGCTAACGAGTTTTATGGCTCTGTAATCACGTGGTGTTTCACATATCAACACAATATGCATATCATTTGATAGATCTCCTCGTAATGCACAACTTTGCCTCAAGAACCATTGCTGTCAATCAAATCGTTCAATTGTTATTCACAAATATGTTAAAAACCTACTTTTGCGAACTAGTCCTAGGTTTTTTGTCCGATCGGAACCAAACCACTGCAGTAATATTCTGTGGACTCTCTAGATCAATAATTATTAAAAAAATGTTGAATTTTGTCCTTTGGTTAGCTGTAACAGCGTAATTTAGTAAAAGGGGTGTGGCCAAACATACCCCAAAGCCTATAAAACCTAAAGGAAAACTCAAAACGTTATGAAACTAAGTGAAATCATGTAACAGGTGACTCTTAACAAGCATGCAAAGTTTCATGGAGATCAGACCATAGGTGGCGCTATAACAGTAGAAAAGGTCTCAAAACACAAGATTTATATGGTAAATGGCCTCAAATTGTTTGAAAATGTTCATATATTCACTCAAAAACACTAAATCTTCATATCATATGATAAATCTCCTCATTCTGAACAACTTTGCCTCTGGGACCAATGTTGTCAATAAAGCTGTTAATTAAATATTCAAGATTATTTTAAAAAGTTACTTTGGCATACTTGTTATACGGTTTAAGATGAAAATCAATAAAACCACTGAAGTACAATTCTCTAGACTCTGAAGGTTAATAATTATTAAAAACATGTTGAACAATTGCATTTGGGCAACTATAAACCAATAATTTTATAATATGTTATTTGCATAGTGTACACAAAGGCCTATTTATACAAACAGAAAGCCCACAAATTATCAAAACTGTGTAAAATAATGCATGATTTCATTCTAAACAAGCATGCAAAATTTAAGAGAGATTGGGCAAAAAAAAAAATACAACACTATAACAGTTATGTTTTAAAACAGTGTTGTTTGAGTAAATGCAATTTATAACCACTAGATGGCAGTGGAAGACCACTAATGGGCTCATTCAGCTAGTTAAACAGTACTGTTTTCATGAATTCATGCCAAAACATTAATAAATTAACTGTTATAACATTTTAAATCTCATTGAATTGATGTTTTCCATTTTGTTTATAAAGATGTATCAGTTTTTACAATTTTGCCACATTATGATTACAGTTTAACCTGAAAATGACATCTAAACTCTGAAAAAGAGAAGACTTGCAATAATTTTATGTCACCTATCACTTATTTCAAATACCTATATCTGCAACAAAATGTTTGTGCATGTATATGTGTGTCTTTGTGTGTGTGTGTGTGTGTGTGTGTGTGCATATGCTTATAGAGTATACATATATTAGTCTAATCATTTACTTTCAGTGTGTGTGTCTGTCTGTTAACCTGTTCTCCATTTTGGATGTGTTTAAATGTCATCCAAACATCCAGGTTGGCTCTGACCACCTCAGATGCCTTAAATGCTTGAACCCCGGTAAAATGCTGCTTGCAGCTTTAATTAGGGGTTCAAGCACGCAGTGCTGAAACCCTATTGTAATTGTTAGGATTTTTATTAGGGGTTCAAGCACGCAGTGCTGAAACCCTATTGTATTTGTTAGGATTTTTATTATTATTATTATTATTATTATTATTCTTCCGCCTTAAAACTGAACGTGCAGCCCAAACCGTAAGGCCTAGAGAGCTGAAACTTGGTCAGATGGTAGTAGTCTTGCTCGCTACTCAGATACAAAGAACCGGCCCAATCGGCCTAACGGGGGCGCTACAGCGCAAAAAACAAAAATTTTGGACATTTTTGGCCGTAAAGTGTAAACCGTTAGCCATAAACTCAAAAACATGGCATTGTTGCAATCCTTGGGTTAGCCCGAACAAAAGTGCACGGCGCCTTTTTGGGGTCTACGACGCACCGTTTTCTCGCAAAATCGAGCTATATCCGAAACCAACTTTTGCGAACTAGTCCTAGGATTTTCAACCAATCAGAACCAAACCACTTCATAAATATTCCCTGGCCACTCCATATCAATAATTATCAAAAAAACCTTGAAATTTCAATTCATACGCGAAACAGTACACCAAAAAGCGTCTATGCTAACGTTAGCCAAATGCTATTTTAACTATAACTCTTGAACGGAATGAGATACATTCACCAAAATTGGTACAAATATGTAAGAGCTCAATCTTTGGTCAAATAAAAAAAATTGCGTATCTCTGCCACTTGGGGGCGCTATAAGATAGAAAAAACACATAAATTGCTATAACTAGGCAACCGTTGGCTCGATCGACTTGAAAATTGGTATGCAATCTCTTGGTCTGAAGGGGCACAAGTGCCTATGAGGACATTTGCATATCTCAAAAAAACATGGCCGCCATTGGCCAAACAATTTTAAGCACCTATTTGAAAGGGTTAACGGATGTTGATCGGAACGAAACTCGCTGGATACGTTCGACTCAGGGCCCTAAAGGTCTGTAAGAATTTTGAAAGAAATCGGCCACTAGTTGGCGCTAACGAGTTTTATGGCTCTGTAATCACGTGGTGTTTCACATATCAACACAATATGCATATCATTTGATAGATCTCCTCATAATGCACCACTTTGCCTCAAGAACCATTGCTGTCAATCAAATCGTTCAATTGTTATTCACAAATATGTTAAAAACCTACTTTTGCGAACTAGTCCTAGGTTTTTTGTCCGATCGGAACCAAACCACTGCAGTAATATTCTGTGGACTCTGTAGATCAATAATTATTAAAAAAATGTTGAATTTTGTACTTTGGTTAGCTGTAAAGGGATAATTTAGAAAAAGGGGTGTGGCCAAACATACCCCAAAGCCTATAAAACCTAAATGAAAACTCAAAACTTTATGAACCTTGGTGAAATCATGTGACAGATGACTCTTAACAAGCATGGAAAGTTCCATGGAGATCAGACCATAGGTGGCGCTATAACAGTAGAAAAGGTCTCAAAATACAAGATTTATATGGTAAATGGCCCCAAATTGTTTGAAAATGCTCATATATTCACTCAAAAACACTAAATCTTCATATCATATGATAGATCTCCTCATTCTGAACAACTTTGCCTCTGGGACCAATGTTGTCAATAAAGCTGTTAATTAAATATTCAAGATTATTTTAAAAAGTTACTTTGGCATACTTGTGATAGGGTTTAAGATGAAAATCAATAAAACCACTGAAGTACAATTCTCTAGACTCTGAAGGTCAATAATTATCAAAAACATGTTGAACAATTGCATTTGGACAATTATAAACCAGTAATTTTATAATATGTTATTTGCATAGTGTACACAAAGGCCTATTAATACAAACAGAAAGCCCACAAATTATTAAAACTGTGTAAAATAATGCATAATTTCATTCTAAACAAGCACGCAATATTTAAGAGAGATTGGGCAAAAAAAAAATAACAAAACTATAACAGTTATGTTTAAAAACACAGTGTTGCTTGAGTAAATGCAATTTATAACCTCTAGATGGCAGTGGAAGACCACTAATGGGCTCATTCAGTTAAGTTGAACAGTACTGTTGAAATGACTCATGAATTCATCCCAAAACATTAAAAATGTAACTGTTATAACATTTTAAATCTCATTGAGTCAATGTTTTCCATTTTGTTCATACAGATATATCAGTTTTTAAAATTTTGCCACATTATGATTACAGTTTAACCTGAAAATGACATCTAAACTCTTAAAAAGAAAATACTTGCAATAAGTTTATTATCACCTATCACTTATTTCAAATACCTATATCTGCAACAAAATGTTTGTGCATGTATATGTGTGTCTTTGTTTGTGTGTGTGTGTGTGTGTGTGTGTGTGTGTGTGTATGTGTGCATATGCTTATAGAGTATTAATATATTAGTCTAATCATTTACTTTCAGTGTGTGTGTCTGTCTGTTAGCCTGTTCTCCATTTTGGATGTGTTTAACTGTCATCCATGCATCCAGGTTGGCTCTGACCACCTCAGAGGCCTTAATGTGCTTGAACCCCGGTAAAATGCTGCTTGCAGCTTTAATTAGGGGTTCAAGCACGCAGTGCTGAAACCCTATTGTAATTGTTAGGATTTTTATTATTATTATTATTATTATTATTATTCTTCTGCCCTAGAACTGAACGTGCAGCCCAAACCGTAAGGCCTAGAGAGCTGAAATTTGGACAGATCGTAGAGCTCAATTTGGGGAGAACTTATCAAAGTCTCAGCCCAATCGGCCTAACGGGGGCGCTACAGCGCAAAAAACAAAAATTTTGGACATTTTTGGCCGTAAATCGTATACCGTTAGCCGTAGACTCAAAAACATGGCATTGTTGCAATCCTTGGGTTAGCCCGAACAAAAGTGCACGGCGCCTTTTTGGGGTCTACGACGCACCGTTTTCTCGCAAAATCAAGCTATATCCGAAACCTACTTTTGCGAACTAGTCCTAGGATTTTCAACCAATCAGAACCAAACCACTTCAGAAATATTCCCTGGACACTCAATATCAATAATTATCAAAAAAAAGTTGAAATTTCAATTCATACGCGAAAAGGTACACCAAAAAGCGTCTATGCTAACGTTAGCCAAATGCTATTTTAACTATAACTCTTGAACGGAATGAGATATCTTCACCAAACTCGGTACACATATGTATGAGCTCAATCTTTGGTCAAATCAAAAAAATTGCGCATCTCTGCCACTTGGGGGCGCTATAAGATAGAAAAAACACATAAATGGCTATAACTAGGCAACCGTTGGCTCGATCGACTTGAAAATTGGTATGCAATGTCTTGGTCTGAAGGGGCACAAGTACCTATGAGGACATTTGCATATCTCAAAAAAACATGGCCGCCATTGGCCAAACAATTTTAAGCACCTATTTGAAAGGGTTAACGGATGTTGATCGGAACGAAACTCGCTGGGTACGTTCGACTCATGAACCTTAAGGTCTGTAAGAATTTTGAAAGAAATCGGCCACTAGTTGGCGCTAACGAGTTTTATGGCTCTGTTATCACGTGGTGTTTCACATATCAACACAATATGCATATCATTTGATTGATCTCCTCATAATGCACAACTTTGCCTCAAGAACCATTGCTGTCAATCAAATCGTTCAATTGT
This sequence comes from Carassius gibelio, assembly GCF_023724105.1. NCBI lineage: Eukaryota > Metazoa > Chordata > Actinopteri > Cypriniformes > Cyprinidae > Carassius > Carassius gibelio. Next base: position 170,461 of record NC_068412.1, on the reverse strand, counting down.
TATTCACAAATATGTTAAAAACTTACTTTTGCGAACTAGTCCTAGGTTTTTTGTCCGATCGGAACCAAACCACTGCAGTAATATTCTCTGGACTCTGTAGATCAATAATTATTAAAAAAATGTTGAATTTTGTCCTTTGGTTAGCTGTAAAGGGGTAATATAGAAAAAGGGGTGTGGCCAAACATACCCCAAAGCCTATAAAACCTAAACGAAAACTCAAAACTTTATGAAACTCAGTGAAATCATGTAACAGGTGACTCTTAACAAGCATGCAAAGTTTCATGGAGATCAGACCATAGGTGGCGCTATAACAGTAGAAAAGGTCTCAAAACACAAGATTTATATGGTAAATGGCCTCAAATTGTTTGAAAATGTTCATATATTCACTCAAAAACACTAGATCTTCATATCATATGATAAACCTCCTCATTCTGAACAACTTTGCCTCTGGGACCAATGTTGTCAATAAAGCTGTTAATTGAATATTCAAGATTATTTAAAAAAGTTACTTTGGCATACTTGTGATACGGTTTAAGATGAAAATCAATAAAACCACTGAAGTACAATTCTGTAGACTCTGAAGGTCAATAATTATCAAAAACATGTTGAACAATTGCATTTGGACAACTATAAACCAGTAATTTTATAATATGTTCTTTTCATAGTGTACACAAAGGCCTATTAATACAAACAGAAAGCCCACACATTATCAAAACTGTGTAAAACAATGCATAATTTCATTCTAAACAAGCATGCAAAATTTAAGAGAGATTGGGCAAAAAAAAAAAAAAACACTATAACAGTTATGTTTAAAAACAGTGTTGCTTGAGTAAATGCAATTTATAACCTCTAGATGGCAGTGGAAGACCACTAATGGGCTCATTCAGTTAAGTTGAACAGTACTGTTGAAAGGATTCATGAATTCATCCCAAAACATTAAAAATGTAACTGTTATAACATTTTAAATCTCATTGAGTCAATGTTTTCCATTTTGTTCTTACAGATATATCAGTTTTTACTATTTTGCCACATTGTGATTACAGTTTAACCTGAAAATGACATCTAAACTCTTAAAAAGAGAAGACTTGCAATAAGTTTATTGTCACCTATCACTTATTTCAAATACCTATATCTGCAACAAAATGTTTGTGCATGTATATGTGTGTCTTTCTGTGTGTGTGTGTGTGTGTGTGCATATGCTTATAGAGTATACATATATTAGTCTAATCATTTACTTTCAGTGTGTGTGTCTGTCTGTTAGCCTGTTCTCCATTTTGAATGTGTTTAACTGTCATCCATGCATCCAGGTTGGCTCAGACCACCTCAGAGGCCTTAATGTGCTTGAACCCCGGTAAATGCTGCTTGCAGCTTTAATTAGGGGTTCAAGCACGCAGTGCTGAAACCCTATTGTATTTGTTAGGATTTTTATTATTATTAGGGGTTCAAGCACGCAGTGCTGAAACCCTATTGTAATTGTTAGGATTTTTATTATTATTATTATTATTATTATTCTTCTGCCCTAAAACTGAACGTGCAGCCCAAACCGTAAGGCCTAGAGAGCTGAAATTTGGACAGATCGTAGAGCTCAATTTGGGGAGAACTTATCAAAGTCTCAGCCCAATCGGCCTAACGGGGGCGCTACAGCGCAAAAAACAAAAATTTTGGACATTTTTGGCCGTAAATCGTATACCGTTAGCCGTAGACTCAAAAACATGGCATTGTTGCAATCCTTGGGTTAGCCCGAACAAAAGTGCACGGCGCCTTTTTGGGGTCTACGACGCACCGTTTCCTCGCAAAATCGAGCTATATCCGAAACCTACTTTTGCGAACTAGTCCTAGGATTTTCAACCAATCAGAACCAAACCACTTCATAAATATTCCCTGGACACTCATTATCAATAATTATTAAAAAAAAGTTAAAATTTCAATTCTTACGCGAAACAGTACGCCAAAAAGCGTCTATGCTAACGTTAGCCAAATACTATTTTGACTATAACTCTTGAACGGAATGAGATATCTTCACCAAACTCGGTACACATATGTATGAGCTCAATCTTTGGTCAAATCAAAAAAATTGCGCATCTCTGCCACTTGGGGGCGCTATAAGATAGAAAAAACACATAAATTGCTATAACTAGGCAACCGTTGGCTCGATCAACTTGAAAATCGGTATGCAGTGTCTTGGTCTGAAGGGGCACAAGTACTTATGAGGACATTTGCATATCTCAAAAAACATGGCCGTCATTGGCCAAACAAATTTAAGCACCTATTTGAAAGGGTTAACGGATGTTGATCGGAACGAAACTCGCTGGGTACGTTCGACTCATGAACCTTAAGGTCTGTAAGAATTTTGAAAGAAATCGGCCACTAGTTGGCGCTAACGAGTTTTATGGCTCTGTAATCACGTGGTGTTTCACATATCAACACAATATGCATATCATTTGATAGATCTCCTCGTAATGCACAACTTTGCCTCAAGAACCATTGCTGTCAATCAAATCGTTCAATTGTTATTCACAAATATGTTAAAAACCTACTTTTGCGAACTAGTCCTAGGTTTTTTGCCCGATCGGAACCAAACCACTGCAGTAATATTCTGTGGACTCTCTAGATCAATAATTATTAAAAAAATGTTGAATTTTGTCCTTTGGTTAGCTGTAACCGGGTAATTTAGAAAAAGGGGTGTGGCCAAACATACCCCAAAGCCTATAAAACCTAAAGGAAAACTCAAAACTGTATGAAACTCAGTGACATCATGTAACAGGTGACTCTTAACAAGCATGCAAAGTTTCATGGAGATCAGACCATAGGTGGCGCTATAACAGTAGAAAAGGTCTCAAAACACAAGATTTATATGGTAAATGGCCCCAAATTGTTTGAAAATGCTCATATATTCACTCAAAAACACTAAATCTTCATATCATGTGATAGATCTCCTCATTCTGAACAACTTTGCCTCTGGGACCAATGTTGTCAATAAAGCTGTTAATTAAATATTCAAGATTATTTTAAAAAGTTACTTTGGCATACTTGTGATACGGTTTAAGATGAAAATCAATAAAACCACTGAAGTACAATTCTGTAGACTTTGAAGGTCAATAATTATCAAAAACATGTTGAACAATTGCATTTGGACAACTATAAACCAGTAATTTTATAATATGTTCTTTTCATAGTGTACACAAAGGCCTATTAATACAAACAGAAAGCCCACACATTATCAAAACTGTGTAAAACAATGCATAATTTCATTCTAAACAAGCATGCAAAATTTAAGAGAGATTGGGCAAAAAAAAAAAAAAAACACTATAACAGTTATGTTTAAAAACAGTGTTGCTTGAGTAAATGCAATTTATAACCTCTAGATGGCAGTGGAAGACCACTAATGGGCTCATTCAGTTAAGTTGAACAGTACTGTTGAAAGGATTCATGAATTCATCCCAAAACATTAAAAATGTAACTGTTATAACATTTTAAATCTCATTGAGTCAATGTTTTCCATTTTGTTCTTACAGATATATCAGTTTTTACTATTTTGCCACATTGTGATTACAGTTTAACCTGAAAATGACATCTAAACTCTTAAAAAGAGAAGACTTGCAATAAGTTTATTGTCACCTATCACTTATTTCAAATACCTATATCTGCAACAAAATGTTTGTGCATGTATATGTGTGTCTTTCTGTGTGTGTGTGTGTGTGTGTGTGTGTGCATATGCTTATAGAGTATACATATATTAGTCTAATCATTTACTTTCAGTGTGTGTGTCTGTCTGTTAACCTGTTCTCCATTTTGGATGTGTTTAAATGTCATCCATGCATCCAGGTTGGCTCAGACCACCTCAGAGGCCTTAATGTGCTTGAACCCCGGTAAATGCTGCTTGCAGCTTTAATTATTATTATTATTATTATTATTCCGCCTTAAAACTGAACGTGCAGCCCAAACCGTAAGGCCTAGAGAGCTGAAACTTGGTCAGATGGTAGTAGTCTTGCTCGCTACTCAGATACAAAGAACCGGCCCAATCGGCCTAACGGGGGCGCTACAGCGCAAAAAACAAAAATTTTGGACAATTTTGGCCGTAAAGTGTAAACCGTTAGCCATAGACTCAAAAACATGGCATTGTTGCAATCCTTGGGTTAGCCCGAACAAAAGTGCACGGCGCCTTTTTGGGGTCTACGACGCACCGTTTTCTCGCAAAATCGAGCTAAATCCGAAACCTACTTTTGCGAACTAGTCCTAGGATTTTCAACCAATCAGAACCAAACCACTTCATAAATATTCCCTGGACACTCAATATCAATAATTATCAAAAAAAAGTTGAAATTTCAATTCATACGCGAAACAGTACACCAAAAAGCGTCTATGCTAACGTTAGCCAAATGCTATTTTAACTATAACTCTTGAACGGAATGAGATATCTTCACCAAACTCGGTATACATATGTATAAGCTCAATCTTTGGTCAAATCAAAAATATTGCGCATCTCTGCCACTTGGGGGCGCTATAAGATAGAAAAAACACATAAATGGCTATAACTAGGCAACTGTTGCCTCGATCGACTTGAAAATTGGTATGCAATGTCTCGGTCTGAAGGGGCACAAGTACATATGAGGACATTTGCATATCTAAAAAAAACATGGCCGCCATTGGCCAAACAATTTTAAGCACCTATTTGAAAGGGTTAACGGATGTTGATCGGAACGAAACTCGCTGGGTACGTTCGACTCATGAACCTTAAGGTCTGTAAGAATTTTGAAAGAAATCGGCCACTAGTTGGCGCTAACGAGTTTTATGGCTCTGTAATCACGTGGTGTTTCACATATCAACACAGTATGCATATCATTTGATAGATCTCCTCATAATGCACAACTTTGCCTCAAGAACCATTGCTGTCAATCAAATCATTCAATTGTTATTCACAAATATGTTAAAAACCTACTTTTGCGAACTAGTCCTAGGTTTTTTGTCCGATCGGAACCAAACCACTGCAGTAATATTCTGTGGACTCTCTAGATCAATAATTATTAAAAAAATGTTGAATTTTGTCCTTTGGTCAGCTGTAAAGGGGTAATTTAGAAAAAGGGGTGTGGCCAAACATACCCCAAAGCCTATAAAACCTTAACGAAAACTCAAAACTTTATGAAACTCGGTGAAATCATCTAACTTGTGACTCTTAACAAGCATCCAAAGTTTCATGGAGATCAGACCATAGGTGGCGCTATAACAGTAGAAAAGGTCTCAAAACACAAGATTTATATGGTAAATGGCCTCAAATTGTTTGTAAATGCTCATATATTCACTCAAAAACACTAAATCTTTATATCATTTGATAAATATCCTCATTCTGAACAACTTTGCCTCTGGGACCAACGTTGTCAATAAAGCTGTTAATTAAACATTCAAGATTATTTTAAAAAGGTACTTTGGCAAACTAGTGATCGGGTATAAGATGAAAATCAATAAAACCACTGAAGTACAATTCTCTAGACTCTGAAGGTCAATAATTATCAAAAACATGTTGAACAATTGCATTTAGACAACTATAAACCAGTAATTTTATATTATGTTATTTGCATAGTGTACACAAAGGCCTATTAATACAAACAGAAATCCCACAAATGATCAAAACTGTGTAAAATAATGCATGATTTCATTCTAAACAAGCATGCAAAATTTAAGAGAGATTGGGCAAAAAAAAAAAAAAAATAACAACACTATAACAGTTATGTTTAGAAACACAGTGTTGTTTCAGTAAATGCAATTTATAACCTCTAGATGGCAGCGGAAGACCACTAATGGGCTCATTCAGTTAAAATGAACAGTACTGTAGAAAGGATTCATGAATTCATGCCAAAACATTAATAAATTAACTGTTATAACATGTTACATCTTATTGAATCAATGTTTTCCATTTTGTTCATACAGACACATCATTTTTTACAATTTTGCCACATTGTGATTACAGTGAAACCTGAATGACATCTAAACTCTTAAAAACTAGTTTAATCATTTAATTTCAGTGTGTGTGTGTCTGTCTTTTGGATGTATTTAAATGTCATCCATACATCCTGGTTGGCCGAGACCACCCCAGAGGCACAAAGACCTATTAATACAAACAGAAATCCCACAAATTATCAAAACTGTGTAAAGTAATGCATAATTTCATTCTAAACAAGCATGCAACATTTAAGAGAGATAGGGCAAAAAAACCCAACAACAACACTTCAACAGTTATGTTTAAAAACACAGTGTTGTTTGAGTAAATGCAATTTATAACCACTAGATGGCAGCGGAAGACCACTAATGGGCTCTTTCAGCTAGTACTGTTTTTATGAATTCATGCCAAAACATTAATAAATTAACTGTTATAACATTTTGTATCTCATTGAATTGATGTTTTCCATTTTGTTCATACAGATGTATCAGTTTTAACAATTTTGCCACATTATGATTACAGTTTAATCTGAAAATGACATCTAAACTCTAAAAAAAGAGAAGACTTGCAATAAGCTTATTGTCACCTATCACTTTTTATCAAACACCTATATCTGCCACAAAATGTTTGTGCATGTATATGTGTATCTTTGTGTGTCTTTGTGTGTGTGTGTGTGTGTGTGTGTGTGTTTGTGCATATGCTTATAGAGTATACATATATTAGTCTAATCATTTACTTTCAGTGTGCGTGTCTGTCTGTTAGCCTGTTCTCCATTTTGGATGTGTTTAACTGTCATCCATACATCCAGGTTGGCTCTGACCACCTCAGAGGCCTTAATGTGCTTGAACCCCGGTAAAATGCTGCTTGCAGCTTTAATTATTATTATTAGGGGTTCAAGCACGCAGTGCTGAAACCCTATTGTAATTGTTAGGATTTTTAGGGGTTCAAGCACGCAGTGCTGAAACCCTATTGTAATTGTTAGGATTTTTATTATTATTATTATTATTATTATTATTCTTCTGCCCTAGAACTGAACGTGCAGCCCAAACCGTAAGGCCTAGAGAGCTGAAATTTGGACAGATCGTAGAGCTCAATTTGGGGAGAACTTATCAAAGTCTCAGCCCAATCGGCCTAACGGGGGCGCTACAGCGCAAAAAGCAAAAATTTTGGACATTTTTGGCCGTAAATCGTATACCGTTAGCCGTAGACTCAAAAACATGGCATTGTTGCAATCCTTGGGTTAGCCCGAACAAAAGTGCACGGCGCCTTTTTGGGGTCTACGACGCACCGTTTTCTCGCAAAATCGAGCTATATCCGAAACCTACTTTTGCGAACTAGTCCTAGGATTTTCAACCAATCAGAACCAAACCACTTCATAAATATTCCCTGGACACTCAATATCAATAATTATTAAAAAAAAGTTGAAATTTCAATTCTTACGCGAAACAGTACGCCAAAAAGCTTCTATGCTAACGTTAGCCAAATACTATTTTGACTATAACTCTTGAACGGAATGAGATATCTTCACCAAACTCGGTACACATATGTATGAGCTCAATCTTTGGTCAAATCAAAAAAATTGCGCATCTCTGCCACTTGGGGGCGCTATAAGATAGAAAAAACACATAAATTGCTATAACTAGGCAACCGTTGGCTCGATCAACTTGAAAATCAGTATGCAGTGTCTTGGTCTGAAGGGGCATAAGTACTTATGAGGACATTTGCATATCTCAAAAAACATGGCCGTCATTGGCCAAACAAATTTAAGCAC
>NC_068412.1:134573-162255 GCF_023724105.1 Carassius gibelio | reverse complement strand
ATATATTAATACTCTATAAGCATATGCACACACACACACACATACACACACACACACACACAAAGACTCACGTATACATGCACAAACATTTTGTTGCAGATATAGGTATTTGAAATAAGTGATAGGTGATAATAAACTTATTGCAAGTCTTCTCTTTTTAAGAGTTTAGATGTCATTTTTTAGGTTAAACTGTAATCATAATGTGGCAAAATTTTAAAAACTGATATATCTGTATGAAAAAATGGAAAACATTGACTCAATGAGATTTAAAATGTTATAACAGTTAATTTTTTAATGTTTTGGCATGAATTCATGAATCATTTCAACAGTACTGTTCAACTTTACTGAATGAGCCCATTAGTGGTCTTCCGCTGCCATCTAGTGGTTATAAATTGCATTTACTCCAACAACACTGTGTTTTTAAACATAACTGTTATAGTGTTATTTTTTTTTTGTTGCCCAATCTCTCCTAAATTTTGCATGCTTGTTTAGAATGAAATTATGCATTATTTTACACAGTTTTGATCATTTGTGGGCTTTCTGTTTGTATTAATAGGCCTTTGTGTGCACTATGACAAGAACATATCATAAAATGACTGGTTTATAGTTGCCCAAATGCAATTGTTCAACATGTTTTTGATAATTATTGACCTTCAGAGTCTAGAGAATTGTACTTCAGTGGTTTTATTGATTTTCATCTTAAACCGTATCACAAGTATGCCAAAGTAACTTTTTTAAATAATCTTGAATATTTAATTAACAGCTTTATTGACAACATTGGTCCCAGAGGCAAAGTTGTTCAGAATGAGGAGATCTATCATATGATATGAAGATTTAGTGTTTTTGAGTGAATATATGAGCATTTTCAAACAATTTGAGGCCATTTACCATATAAATCTTGTGTTTTGAGACCTTTTCTACTGTTATAGCGCCACCTATGGTCTGATCTCCATGAAACTTTGCATGCTTGTTAAGAGTCATCTGTTACATGATTTCACGAAGGCTAATAAAGTTTTGAGTTTTCGTTTAGGTTTTATAGGCTTTGGGGTATGTTTGGCCACACCCCTTTTCCTAAATTACCCCTTTACAGCTAACCAAAGGACAAAATTCAACATTTTTTTAATAATTATTGATCTAGAGAGTCGACAGAATATTACTGCAGTGGTTTGGTTCCGATCGGACAAAAAACCTAGGACTAGTTCGCAAAAGTAGGTTTTTAACATATTTGTGAATAACAATTGAACGATTTGATTGACAGCAATGGTTCTTGAGGCAAAGTTGTGCATTATGAGGAGATCTATCAAATGATATGCATATTGTGTTGATATGTGAAACACCACGTGATTACAGAGCCATAAAACTCGTTAGCGCCAACTAGTGGCCGATTTCTTTCAAAATTCTTACAGACCTTAAGGTTCATGAGTCGAACGTACCCAGTGAGTTTCGTTCCGATCAACATCCGTTAACCCTTTCAAATAGGTGCTTAAATTTGTTTGACCAATGACGGCCATGTTTTTTGAGATATGCAAATGTCCTCATAGGTACTTGTGCCCCTTCAGACCAAGACACTGCATACCGATTTTCAAGTCGATCGAGCCAACGGTTGCCTAGTTATAGCAATTTATGTGTTTTTTCTATCTTATAGCGCCCCCAAGTGGCAGAGATGCGCAATTTTTTTGATTTGACCAAAGATTGAGCTCATACATATGTGTACCGAGTTTGGTGAAGATATCTCATTCCGTTCAAGAGTTATAGTCAAAATAGCATTTGGCTAACGTTAGCATAGACGCTTTTTGGCGTACTGTTTCGCGTAAGAATTGAAATTTCAACTTTTTTTTGATAATTATTGATATTGAGTGTCCAGGGAATATTTATGAAGTGGTTTGGTTCTGATTGGTTGAAAATCCTAGGACTAGTTCGCAAAAGTAGGTTTCGGATATAGCTCGATTTTGCGAGAAAACGGTGCGTCGTAGACCCCAAAAAGGCGCCGTGCACTTTTGTTCGGGCTAACCCAAGGATTGCAACAATGCCATGTTTTTGAGTCTATGGCTAACGGTTTACACTTTACGGCCAAAAATGTCCAAAATTTTTGTTTTTTGCGCTGTAGCGCCCCCGTTAGGCCGATTGGGCCGGTTCTTTGATTCTGAGTAGCGAGCAAGACTACTACGATCTGACCAAGTTTCAGCTCTCTAGGTCTTACGGTTTGGGCTGCACGTTCAGTTTTAAGGCGGAAGAATAATAATAATAATTAAAGCTGCAAGCAGCATTTACCGGGGTTCAAGCACATTAAGGCCTCTGAGGTGGTCAGAGCCAACCTGGATGTTTGGATGACATTTAAACACATCCAAAATGGAGAACAGGCTAACAGACAGACACACACACTGACAGCAAATGATTAGACTAATATATGTATACTCTATAAGCATATGCACACACACACACACACAAAGACACACATATACATGGACACACATTTTGTTGCAGATATAGGTATTTGAAATAAGTGATAGGTGACAAACTTATTGCAAGTCTTCTCTTTTTTAGAGTTTAGATGTCATTTTCAGGTTAAACTGTAATCATAATGTGGCAAAATTGTAAAAACTGATACATCTGTATGATCAAAATGGAAAACATTGATTCAGTAAGATTTAAAATGTTATAACAGTTAATTTATTAATGTTTTGGCAAGAATTCATGAAAACAGTGCTGTTCAACTTAGCTGAATGAGCCCATTAGTGGTCTTCCGCTGCCATCTAGTGGTTATAAATTGCATTTACTCAAACAACCCTGGTTTTGAACATAACTGTTATAGTGTTGTTATTTTTTTTTTCCCAATCTCTCTTAAATTTTGCATGCTTGTTTAGAATGAAATTATGCATTATTTTACACAGTTTTGATAATTTGTGGGCTTTCTGTTTGTATTAATAGGCCTTTGTGTACACTATGCAAATAACATATTATAAAATTATTGGTTTATAGTTGCCCAAATGCAATTGTTCAACATGTTTTTGATAATTATTGACCTTCTGAGTCTAGAGAATTGTACTTCAGTGGTTTTATTGATTTTCATCTTAAACCGTATCACAAGTATGCCAAAGTAACTTTTTTAAATAATCTTGAATATTTAATTAACAGCTTTATTGACAACATTGGTCCCAGAGGCAAAGTTGTTCAGAATGAGGAGATTTATCATATGATATGAAGATCTAGTGTTTTTGAGTGAATATATGAACATTTTCAAACACTTTGAGGCCTTTTACCATATAAATCTTGTGTTTTGAGACCTTTTCTACTGTTATAGCGCCACCTATGGTCTGATCTCCATGAAACTTTGCATGCTTGTTAAGAGTCACCTGCTACATGATGTCACTGAGTTTCATAAAGTTTTGAGTTTTCGTTTAGGTTTTATAGGCTTTGGGGTATGTTTGGCCACACCCCTTTTTCTATATTACCCCTTTACAGCTAACCAAAGGACAAAATTCAACATTTTTTAAATAATTATTGATCTAGAGAGTCCACAGAATATTACTGCAGTGGTTTGGTTCCGATCGGACAAAAAACCAAGGACTAGTTCGCAAAAGTAGGTTTTTAACATATTTGTAAATAACAATTGAACGATTTGATTGACAGCAATGGTTCTTGAGGCAAAGTTGTGCATTATGAGGAGATCTATCAAATGATATGCATATTGTGTTGATATGTGAAACACCACGTGATTACAGAGCCATAAAACTCGTTAGCGCCAACTAGTGGCCGATTTCTTTCAAAATTCTTACAGACCTTAAGGTTCATGAGTCGAACGTACCCAGCGAGTTTCGTTCCGATCAACATCCGTTAACCCTTTCAAATAGGTGCTTAAATTTGTTTGGCCAATGGCGGCCATGTTTTTTTGAGATATGCAAATGTCCTCATAGGTACTTGTGCCCCTTCAGACCAAGACACTGCATACCGATTTTCAAGTCGATCGAGCCAACGGTTGCCTAGTTATAGCCATTTATGTGTTTTTTCTATCTTATAGCGCCCCCAAGTGGCAGAGATGCGCAATTTTTTTGATTTGACCAAAGATTGAGCTCTTACATATGCGTACCGAGTTTGGTGAAGATATCTCATTCCGTTCAAGAGTTATAGTTAAAATAGCATTTGGCTAACGTTAGCATTGACGCTTTTTGGTGTACTGTTTCGCGTAAGAATTGAAATTTCAACTTTTTTTTGATAATTATTGATATTGAGTGTCCAGGGAATATTCATGAAGTGGTTTGGTTCTGATTGGTTGAAAATCCTAGGACTAGTTCGCAAAAGTAGGTTTCGGATATAGCTCGATTTTGCGAGAAAACGGTGCGTCGTAGACCCCAAAAAGGCGCCGTGCACTTTTGTTCGGGTTAACCCAAGGATTGCAACAATGCCATATTTTTGAGTCTATGGCTAACGGTTTACACTTTACGGCCAAAAATGTCCAAAATTTTTGTTTTTTGCGCTGTAGCGCCCCCGTTAGGCCGATTGGGCCGGTTCTTTGTATCTGAGTAGCGAGCAAGACTACTACGATCTGACCAAGTTTCAGCTCTCTAGGCCTTACGGTTTGGGCTGCACGTTCAGTTTTAAGGCGGAAGAATAATAATAATAATAATAATAATAATAAAAATCCTAACAAATACAATAGGGTTTCAGCACTGCGTGCTTGAACCCCTAATAATAATAATAATAATAATTAAAGCTGCAAGCAGCATTTACCGGGGTTCAAGCACATTAAGGCCTCTGAGGTGGTCTGAGCCAACCTGGATGCATGGATGACAGTTAAACACATCCAAAATGGAGAACAGGCTAACAGACAGACACACACACTGAAAGTAAATGATTAGACTAATATATGTATACTCTATAAGCATATGCTCTCTCACACACACACACACACACACACACACAAACAAAGACACACATATACATGCACAAATATTTTGTTGCAGATATAGGTATTTGAAATAAGTGATAGGTGATAATAAACTTATTGCAAGTCTTTTCTTTTTAAGAGTTTAGATGTCATTTTCAGGTCAAACTGTAATCATAATGTGGCAAAATTTTAAAAACTGATATATCTGTATGATCAAAATGGAAAACATTGACTCAATGAGATTTAAAATGTTATAACAGTTACATTTTTAATGTTTTGGGATGAATTCATGAATCCTTTCAACAGTACTGTTCAACTTTACTGAATGAGCCCATTAGTGGTCTTCCACTGCCATCTAGAGGTTATAAATTGCATTTACTCAAGCAACACTGTTTTTAAACATAACTGTTATAGTGTTTTTTTTTGCCCAATCTCTCTTAAATTTTGCATGCTTGTTTAGAATGAAATTATGCATTGTTTTACACAGTTTTGATAATTTGTGGGCTTTCTGTTTGTATTAATAGGCCTTTGTGTACACTATGAAAAGAACATATTATAAAATTACTGGTTTATAGTTGTCCAAATGCAATTGTTCAACATGTTTTTGATAATTATTGACCTTCAGAGTCTACAGAATTGTACTTCAGTGGTTTTATTGATTTTCATCTTAAACCGTATCACAAGTATGCCAAAGTAACTTTTTAAAATAATCTTGAATATTTAATTAACAGCTTTATTGACAACATTGGTCCCAGAGGCAAAGTTGTTCAGAATGAGGAGATCTATCATATGATATGAAGATTTAGTGTTTTTGAGTGAATATATGAGCATTTTCAAACAATTTGGGGCCATTTACCATATAAATCTTGTGTTTTGAGACCTTTTCTACTGTTATAGCGCCACCTATGGTCTGATCTCCATGAAACTTTGCATGCTTGTTAAGAGTCACCTGATACATGATTTCACTGAGTTTCATACAGTTTTGAGTTTTCCTTTAGGTTTTATAGGCTTTGGGGTATGTTTGGCCACACCCCTTTTTCTAAATTACCCGGTTACAGCTAACCAAAGGACAAAATTCAACATTTTTTTAATAATTATTGATCTAGAGAGTCCACAGAATATTACTGCAGTGGTTTGGTTCCGATCGGGCAAAAAACCTAGGACTAGTTCGCAAAAGTAGGTTTTTAACATATTTGTGAATATCAATTGAACGATTTGATTGACAGCAATGGTTCTTGAGGCAAAGTTGTGCATTACGAGGAGATCTATCAAATGATATGCATATTGTGTTGATATGTGAAACACCACGTGATTACAGAGCCATAAAACTCGTTAGCGCCAACTAGTGGCCGATTTCTTTCAAAATTCTTACAGACCTTAAGGTTCATGAGTCGAACGTACCCAGCGAGTTTCGTTCCGATCAACATCCGTTAACCCTTTCAAATAGGTGCTTAAATTTGTTTGGCCAATGACGGCCATGTTTTTTGAGATATGCAAATGTCCTCATAAGTACTTATGCCCCTTCAGACCAAGACACTGCATACTGATTTTCAAGTTGATCGAGCCAACGGTTGCCTAGTTATAGCAATTTATGTGTTTTTTCTATCTTATAGCGCCCCCAAGTGGCAGAGATGCGCAATTTTTTTGATTTGACCAAAGATTGAGCTCATACATATGTGTACCGAGTTTGGTGAAGATATCTCATTCCGTTCAAGAGTTATAGTCAAAATAGTATTTGGCTAACGTTAGCATAGAAGCTTTTTGGCGTACTGTTTCGCGTAAGAATTGAAATTTCAACTTTTTTTTAATAATTATTGATATTGAGTGTCCAGGGAATATTTATGAAGTGGTTTGGTTCTGATTGGTTGAAAATCCTAGGACTAGTTCGCAAAAGTAGGTTTCGGATATAGCTCGATTTTGCGAGAAAACGGTGCGTCGTAGACCCCAAAAAGGCGCCGTGCACTTTTGTTCGGGCTAACCCAAGGATTGCAACAATGCCATGTTTTTGAGTCTACGGCTAACGGTATACGATTTACGGCCAAAAATGTCCAAAATTTTTGCTTTTTGCGCTGTAGCGCCCCCGTTAGGCCGATTGGGCTGAGACTTTGATAAGTTCTCCCCAAATTGAGCTCTACGATCTGTCCAAATTTCAGCTCTCTAGGCCTTACGGTTTGGGCTGCACGTTCAGTTCTAGGGCAGAAGAATAATAATAATAATAATAATAATAATAAAAATCCTAACAATTACAATAGGGTTTCAGCACTGCGTGCTTGAACCCCTAAAAATCCTAACAATTACAATAGGGTTTCAGCACTGCGTGCTTGAACCCCTAATAATAATAATTAAAGCTGCAAGCAGCATTTTACCGGGGTTCAAGCACATTAAGGCCTCTGAGGTGGTCAGAGCCAACCTGGATGTATGGATGACAGTTAAACACATCCAAAATGGAGAACAGGCTAACAGACAGACACGCACACTGAAAGTAAATGATTAGACTAATATATGTATACTCTATAAGCATATGCACAAACACACACACACACACACACACACACACAAAGACACACAAAGATACACATATACATGCACAAACATTTTGTGGCAGATATAGGTGTTTGATAAAAAGTGATAGGTGACAATAAGCTTATTGCAAGTCTTCTCTTTTTTTAGAGTTTAGATGTCATTTTCAGATTAAACTGTAATCATAATGTGGCAAAATTGTTAAAACTGATACATCTGTATGAACAAAATGGAAAACATCAATTCAATGAGATACAAAATGTTATAACAGTTAATTTATTAATGTTTTGGCATGAATTCATAAAAACAGTACTAGCTGAAAGAGCCCATTAGTGGTCTTCCGCTGCCATCTAGTGGTTATAAATTGCATTTACTCAAACAACACTGTGTTTTTAAACATAACTGTTGAAGTGTTGTTGTTGGGTTTTTTTGCCCTATCTCTCTTAAATGTTGCATGCTTGTTTAGAATGAAATTATGCATTACTTTACACAGTTTTGATAATTTGTGGGATTTCTGTTTGTATTAATAGGTCTTTGTGCCTCTGGGGTGGTCTCGGCCAACCAGGATGTATGGATGACATTTAAATACATCCAAAAGACAGACACACACACACTGAAATTAAATGATTAAACTAGTTTTTAAGAGTTTAGATGTCATTCAGGTTTCACTGTAATCACAATGTGGCAAAATTGTAAAAAATGATGTGTCTGTATGAACAAAATGGAAAACATTGATTCAATAAGATGTAACATGTTATAACAGTTAATTTATTAATGTTTTGGCATGAATTCATGAATCCTTTCTACAGTACTGTTCATTTTAACTGAATGAGCCCATTAGTGGTCTTCCGCTGCCATCTAGAGGTTATAAATTGCATTTACTGAAACAACACTGTGTTTCTAAACATAACTGTTATAGTGTTGTTATTTTTTTTTTTTTTTTGCCCAATCTCTCTTAAATTTTGCATGCTTGTTTAGAATGAAATCATGCATTATTTTACACAGTTTTGATCATTTGTGGGATTTCTGTTTGTATTAATAGGCCTTTGTGTACACTATGCAAATAACATAATATAAAATTACTGGTTTATAGTTGTCTAAATGCAATTGTTCAACATGTTTTTGATAATTATTGACCTTCAGAGTCTAGAGAATTGTACTTCAGTGGTTTTATTGATTTTCATCTTATACCCGATCACTAGTTTGCCAAAGTACCTTTTTAAAATAATCTTGAATGTTTAATTAACAGCTTTATTGACAACGTTGGTCCCAGAGGCAAAGTTGTTCAGAATGAGGATATTTATCAAATGATATAAAGATTTAGTGTTTTTGAGTGAATATATGAGCATTTACAAACAATTTGAGGCCATTTACCATATAAATCTTGTGTTTTGAGACCTTTTCTACTGTTATAGCGCCACCTATGGTCTGATCTCCATGAAACTTTGGATGCTTGTTAAGAGTCACAAGTTAGATGATTTCACCGAGTTTCATAAAGTTTTGAGTTTTCGTTAAGGTTTTATAGGCTTTGGGGTATGTTTGGCCACACCCCTTTTTCTAAATTACCCCTTTACAGCTGACCAAAGGACAAAATTCAACATTTTTTTAATAATTATTGATCTAGAGAGTCCACAGAATATTACTGCAGTGGTTTGGTTCCGATCGGACAAAAAACCTAGGACTAGTTCGCAAAAGTAGGTTTTTAACATATTTGTGAATAACAATTGAATGATTTGATTGACAGCAATGGTTCTTGAGGCAAAGTTGTGCATTATGAGGAGATCTATCAAATGATATGCATACTGTGTTGATATGTGAAACACCACGTGATTACAGAGCCATAAAACTCGTTAGCGCCAACTAGTGGCCGATTTCTTTCAAAATTCTTACAGACCTTAAGGTTCATGAGTCGAACGTACCCAGCGAGTTTCGTTCCGATCAACATCCGTTAACCCTTTCAAATAGGTGCTTAAAATTGTTTGGCCAATGGCGGCCATGTTTTTTTTAGATATGCAAATGTCCTCATATGTACTTGTGCCCCTTCAGACCGAGACATTGCATACCAATTTTCAAGTCGATCGAGGCAACAGTTGCCTAGTTATAGCCATTTATGTGTTTTTTCTATCTTATAGCGCCCCCAAGTGGCAGAGATGCGCAATATTTTTGATTTGACCAAAGATTGAGCTTATACATATGTATACCGAGTTTGGTGAAGATATCTCATTCCGTTCAAGAGTTATAGTTAAAATAGCATTTGGCTAACGTTAGCATAGACGCTTTTTGGTGTACTGTTTCGCGTATGAATTGAAATTTCAACTTTTTTTTGATAATTATTGATATTGAGTGTCCAGGGAATATTTATGAAGTGGTTTGGTTCTGATTGGTTGAAAATCCTAGGACTAGTTCGCAAAAGTAGGTTTCGGATTTAGCTCGATTTTGCGAGAAAACGGTGCGTCGTAGACCCCAAAAAGGCGCCGTGCACTTTTGTTCGGGCTAACCCAAGGATTGCAACAATGCCATGTTTTTGAGTCTATGGCTAACGGTTTACACTTTACGGCCAAAATTGTCCAAAATTTTTGTTTTTTGCGCTGTAGCGCCCCCGTTAGGCCGATTGGGCCGGTTCTTTGTATCTGAGTAGCGAGCAAGACTACTACCATCTGACCAAGTTTCAGCTCTCTAGGCCTTACGGTTTGGGCTGCACGTTCAGTTTTAAGGCGGAATAATAATAATAATAATAATAATTAAAGCTGCAAGCAGCATTTACCGGGGTTCAAGCACATTAAGGCCTCTGAGGTGGTCTGAGCCAACCTGGATGCATGGATGACATTTAAACACATCCAAAATGGAGAACAGGTTAACAGACAGACACACACACTGAAAGTAAATGATTAGACTAATATATGTATACTCTATAAGCATATGCACACACACACACACACACACACACACAGAAAGACACACATATACATGCACAAACATTTTGTTGCAGATATAGGTATTTGAAATAAGTGATAGGTGACAATAAACTTATTGCAAGTCTTCTCTTTTTAAGAGTTTAGATGTCATTTTCAGGTTAAACTGTAATCACAATGTGGCAAAATAGTAAAAACTGATATATCTGTAAGAACAAAATGGAAAACATTGACTCAATGAGATTTAAAATGTTATAACAGTTACATTTTTAATGTTTTGGGATGAATTCATGAATCCTTTCAACAGTACTGTTCAACTTAACTGAATGAGCCCATTAGTGGTCTTCCACTGCCATCTAGAGGTTATAAATTGCATTTACTCAAGCAACACTGTTTTTAAACATAACTGTTATAGTGTTTTTTTTTTTTTTTTGCCCAATCTCTCTTAAATTTTGCATGCTTGTTTAGAATGAAATTATGCATTGTTTTACACAGTTTTGATAATGTGTGGGCTTTCTGTTTGTATTAATAGGCCTTTGTGTACACTATGAAAAGAACATATTATAAAATTACTGGTTTATAGTTGTCCAAATGCAATTGTTCAACATGTTTTTGATAATTATTGACCTTCAAAGTCTACAGAATTGTACTTCAGTGGTTTTATTGATTTTCATCTTAAACCGTATCACAAGTATGCCAAAGTAACTTTTTAAAATAATCTTGAATATTTAATTAACAGCTTTATTGACAACATTGGTCCCAGAGGCAAAGTTGTTCAGAATGAGGAGATCTATCACATGATATGAAGATTTAGTGTTTTTGAGTGAATATATGAGCATTTTCAAACAATTTGGGGCCATTTACCATATAAATCTTGTGTTTTGAGACCTTTTCTACTGTTATAGCGCCACCTATGGTCTGATCTCCATGAAACTTTGCATGCTTGTTAAGAGTCACCTGTTACATGATGTCACTGAGTTTCATACAGTTTTGAGTTTTCCTTTAGGTTTTATAGGCTTTGGGGTATGTTTGGCCACACCCCTTTTTCTAAATTACCCGGTTACAGCTAACCAAAGGACAAAATTCAACATTTTTTTAATAATTATTGATCTAGAGAGTCCACAGAATATTACTGCAGTGGTTTGGTTCCGATCGGGCAAAAAACCTAGGACTAGTTCGCAAAAGTAGGTTTTTAACATATTTGTGAATAACAATTGAACGATTTGATTGACAGCAATGGTTCTTGAGGCAAAGTTGTGCATTACGAGGAGATCTATCAAATGATATGCATATTGTGTTGATATGTGAAACACCACGTGATTACAGAGCCATAAAACTCGTTAGCGCCAACTAGTGGCCGATTTCTTTCAAAATTCTTACAGACCTTAAGGTTCATGAGTCGAACGTACCCAGCGAGTTTCGTTCCGATCAACATCCGTTAACCCTTTCAAATAGGTGCTTAAATTTGTTTGGCCAATGACGGCCATGTTTTTTGAGATATGCAAATGTCCTCATAAGTACTTGTGCCCCTTCAGACCAAGACACTGCATACCGATTTTCAAGTTGATCGAGCCAACGGTTGCCTAGTTATAGCAATTTATGTGTTTTTTCTATCTTATAGCGCCCCCAAGTGGCAGAGATGCGCAATTTTTTTGATTTGACCAAAGATTGAGCTCATACATATGTGTACCGAGTTTGGTGAAGATATCTCATTCCGTTCAAGAGTTATAGTCAAAATAGTATTTGGCTAACGTTAGCATAGACGCTTTTTGGCGTACTGTTTCGCGTAAGAATTGAAATTTTAACTTTTTTTTAATAATTATTGATAATGAGTGTCCAGGGAATATTTATGAAGTGGTTTGGTTCTGATTGGTTGAAAATCCTAGGACTAGTTCGCAAAAGTAGGTTTCGGATATAGCTCGATTTTGCGAGGAAACGGTGCGTCGTAGACCCCAAAAAGGCGCCGTGCACTTTTGTTCGGGCTAACCCAAGGATTGCAACAATGCCATGTTTTTGAGTCTACGGCTAACGGTATACGATTTACGGCCAAAAATGTCCAAAATTTTTGTTTTTTGCGCTGTAGCGCCCCCGTTAGGCCGATTGGGCTGAGACTTTGATAAGTTCTCCCCAAATTGAGCTCTACGATCTGTCCAAATTTCAGCTCTCTAGGCCTTACGGTTTGGGCTGCACGTTCAGTTTTAGGGCAGAAGAATAATAATAATAATAATAATAATAAAAATCCTAACAATTACAATAGGGTTTCAGCACTGCGTGCTTGAACCCCTAATAATAATAAAAATCCTAACAAATACAATAGGGTTTCAGCACTGCGTGCTTGAACCCCTAATTAAAGCTGCAAGCAGCATTTACCGGGGTTCAAGCACATTAAGGCCTCTGAGGTGGTCTGAGCCAACCTGGATGCATGGATGACAGTTAAACACATTCAAAATGGAGAACAGGCTAACAGACAGACACACACACTGAAAGTAAATGATTAGACTAATATATGTATACTCTATAAGCATATGCACACACACACACACACACACAGAAAGACACACATATACATGCACAAACATTTTGTTGCAGATATAGGTATTTGAAATAAGTGATAGGTGACAATAAACTTATTGCAAGTCTTCTCTTTTTAAGAGTTTAGATGTCATTTTCAGGTTAAACTGTAATCACAATGTGGCAAAATAGTAAAAACTGATATATCTGTAAGAACAAAATGGAAAACATTGACTCAATGAGATTTAAAATGTTATAACAGTTACATTTTTAATGTTTTGGGATGAATTCATGAATCCTTTCAACAGTACTGTTCAACTTAACTGAATGAGCCCATTAGTGGTCTTCCACTGCCATCTAGAGGTTATAAATTGCATTTACTCAAGCAACACTGTTTTTAAACATAACTGTTATAGTGTTTTTTTTTTTTTTTGCCCAATCTCTCTTAAATTTTGCATGCTTGTTTAGAATGAAATTATGCATTGTTTTACACAGTTTTGATAATGTGTGGGCTTTCTGTTTGTATTAATAGGCCTTTGTGTACACTATGAAAAGAACATATTATAAAATTACTGGTTTATAGTTGTCCAAATGCAATTGTTCAACATGTTTTTGATAATTATTGACCTTCAGAGTCTACAGAATTGTACTTCAGTGGTTTTATTGATTTTCATCTTAAACCGTATCACAAGTATGCCAAAGTAACTTTTTTAAATAATCTTGAATATTCAATTAACAGCTTTATTGACAACATTGGTCCCAGAGGCAAAGTTGTTCAGAATGAGGAGGTTTATCATATGATATGAAGATCTAGTGTTTTTGAGTGAATATATGAACATTTTCAAACAATTTGAGGCCATTTACCATATAAATCTTGTGTTTTGAGACCTTTTCTACTGTTATAGCGCCACCTATGGTCTGATCTCCATGAAACTTTGCATGCTTGTTAAGAGTCACCTGTTACATGATTTCACTGAGTTTCATAAAGTTTTGAGTTTTCGTTTAGGTTTTATAGGCTTTGGGGTATGTTTGGCCACACCCCTTTTTCTATATTACCCCTTTACAGCTAACCAAAGGACAAAATTCAACATTTTTTTAATAATTATTGATCTACAGAGTCCAGAGAATATTACTGCAGTGGTTTGGTTCCGATCGGACAAAAAACCTAGGACTAGTTCGCAAAAGTAAGTTTTTAACATATTTGTGAATAACAATTGAACGATTTGATTGACAGCAATGGTTCTTGAGGCAAAGTTGTGCATTATGAGGAGATCAATCAAATGATATGCATATTGTGTTGATATGTGAAACACCACGTGATAACAGAGCCATAAAACTCGTTAGCGCCAACTAGTGGCCGATTTCTTTCAAAATTCTTACAGACCTTAAGGTTCATGAGTCGAACGTACCCAGCGAGTTTCGTTCCGATCAACATCCGTTAACCCTTTCAAATAGGTGCTTAAAATTGTTTGGCCAATGGCGGCCATGTTTTTTTGAGATATGCAAATGTCCTCATAGGTACTTGTGCCCCTTCAGACCAAGACATTGCATACCAATTTTCAAGTCGATCGAGCCAACGGTTGCCTAGTTATAGCCATTTATGTGTTTTTTCTATCTTATAGCGCCCCCAAGTGGCAGAGATGCGCAATTTTTTTGATTTGACCAAAGATTGAGCTCATACATATGTGTACCGAGTTTGGTGAAGATATCTCATTCCGTTCAAGAGTTATAGTTAAAATAGCATTTGGCTAACGTTAGCATAGACGCTTTTTGGTGTACCTTTTCGCGTATGAATTGAAATTTCAACTTTTTTTTGATAATTATTGATATTGAGTGTCCAGGGAATATTTCTGAAGTGGTTTGGTTCTGATTGGTTGAAAATCCTAGGACTAGTTCGCAAAAGTAGGTTTCGGATATAGCTTGATTTTGCGAGAAAACGGTGCGTCGTAGACCCCAAAAAGGCGCCGTGCACTTTTGTTCGGGCTAACCCAAGGATTGCAACAATGCCATGTTTTTGAGTCTACGGCTAACGGTATACGATTTACGGCCAAAAATGTCCAAAATTTTTGTTTTTTGCGCTGTAGCGCCCCCGTTAGGCCGATTGGGCTGAGACTTTGATAAGTTCTCCCCAAATTGAGCTCTACGATCTGTCCAAATTTCAGCTCTCTAGGCCTTACGGTTTGGGCTGCACGTTCAGTTCTAGGGCAGAAGAATAATAATAATAATAATAATAATAATAAAAATCCTAACAATTACAATAGGGTTTCAGCACTGCGTGCTTGAACCCCTAATTAAAGCTGCAAGCAGCATTTTACCGGGGTTCAAGCACATTAAGGCCTCTGAGGTGGTCAGAGCCAACCTGGATGCATGGATGACAGTTAAACACATCCAAAATGGAGAACAGGCTAACAGACAGACACACACACTGAAAGTAAATGATTAGACTAATATATTAATACTCTATAAGCATATGCACACATACACACACACACACACACACACACACACACACACAAACAAAGACACACATATACATGCACAAACATTTTGTTGCAGATATAGGTATTTGAAATAAGTGATAGGTGATAATAAACTTATTGCAAGTATTTTCTTTTTAAGAGTTTAGATGTCATTTTCAGGTTAAACTGTAATCATAATGTGGCAAAATTTTAAAAACTGATATATCTGTATGAACAAAATGGAAAACATTGACTCAATGAGATTTAAAATGTTATAACAGTTACATTTTTAATGTTTTGGGATGAATTCATGAGTCATTTCAACAGTACTGTTCAACTTAACTGAATGAGCCCATTAGTGGTCTTCCACTGCCATCTAGAGGTTATAAATTGCATTTACTCAAGCAACACTGTGTTTTTAAACATAACTGTTATAGTTTTGTTATTTTTTTTTTGCCCAATCTCTCTTAAATATTGCGTGCTTGTTTAGAATGAAATTATGCATTATTTTACACAGTTTTAATAATTTGTGGGCTTTCTGTTTGTATTAATAGGCCTTTGTGTACACTATGCAAATAACATATTATAAAATTACTGGTTTATAATTGTCCAAATGCAATTGTTCAACATGTTTTTGATAATTATTGACCTTCAGAGTCTAGAGAATTGTACTTCAGTGGTTTTATTGATTTTCATCTTAAACCCTATCACAAGTATGCCAAAGTAACTTTTTAAAATAATCTTGAATATTTAATTAACAGCTTTATTGACAACATTGGTCCCAGAGGCAAAGTTGTTCAGAATGAGGAGATCTATCATATGATATGAAGATTTAGTGTTTTTGAGTGAATATATGAGCATTTTCAAACAATTTGGGGCCATTTACCATATAAATCTTGTATTTTGAGACCTTTTCTACTGTTATAGCGCCACCTATGGTCTGATCTCCATGGAACTTTCCATGCTTGTTAAGAGTCATCTGTCACATGATTTCACCAAGGTTCATAAAGTTTTGAGTTTTCATTTAGGTTTTATAGGCTTTGGGGTATGTTTGGCCACACCCCTTTTTCTAAATTATCCCTTTACAGCTAACCAAAGTACAAAATTCAACATTTTTTTAATAATTATTGATCTACAGAGTCCACAGAATATTACTGCAGTGGTTTGGTTCCGATCGGACAAAAAACCTAGGACTAGTTCGCAAAAGTAGGTTTTTAACATATTTGTGAATAACAATTGAACGATTTGATTGACAGCAATGGTTCTTGAGGCAAAGTGGTGCATTATGAGGAGATCTATCAAATGATATGCATATTGTGTTGATATGTGAAACACCACGTGATTACAGAGCCATAAAACTCGTTAGCGCCAACTAGTGGCCGATTTCTTTCAAAATTCTTACAGACCTTTAGGGCCCTGAGTCGAACGTATCCAGCGAGTTTCGTTCCGATCAACATCCGTTAACCCTTTCAAATAGGTGCTTAAAATTGTTTGGCCAATGGCGGCCATGTTTTTTTGAGATATGCAAATGTCCTCATAGGCACTTGTGCCCCTTCAGACCAAGAGATTGCATACCAATTTTCAAGTCGATCGAGCCAACGGTTGCCTAGTTATAGCAATTTATGTGTTTTTTCTATCTTATAGCGCCCCCAAGTGGCAGAGATACGCAATTTTTTTTATTTGACCAAAGATTGAGCTCTTACATATTTGTACCAATTTTGGTGAATGTATCTCATTCCGTTCAAGAGTTATAGTTAAAATAGCATTTGGCTAACGTTAGCATAGACGCTTTTTGGTGTACTGTTTCGCGTATGAATTGAAATTTCAAGGTTTTTTTGATAATTATTGATATGGAGTGGCCAGGGAATATTTATGAAGTGGTTTGGTTCTGATTGGTTGAAAATCCTAGGACTAGTTCGCAAAAGTTGGTTTCGGATATAGCTCGATTTTGCGAGAAAACGGTGCGTCGTAGACCCCAAAAAGGCGCCGTGCACTTTTGTTCGGGCTAACCCAAGGATTGCAACAATGCCATGTTTTTGAGTTTATGGCTAACGGTTTACACTTTACGGCCAAAAATGTCCAAAATTTTTGTTTTTTGCGCTGTAGCGCCCCCGTTAGGCCGATTGGGCCGGTTCTTTGTATCTGAGTAGCGAGCAAGACTACTACCATCTGACCAAGTTTCAGCTCTCTAGGCCTTACGGTTTGGGCTGCACGTTCAGTTTTAAGGCGGAAGAATAATAATAATAATAATAATAATAATAAAAATCCTAACAAATACAATAGGGTTTCAGCACTGCGTGCTTGAACCCCTAATAAAAATCCTAACAATTACAATAGGGTTTCAGCACTGCGTGCTTGAACCCCTAATTAAAGCTGCAAGCAGCATTTTACCGGGGTTCAAGCATTTAAGGCATCTGAGGTGGTCAGAGCCAACCTGGATGTTTGGATGACATTTAAACACATCCAAAATGGAGAACAGGTTAACAGACAGACACACACACTGAAAGTAAATGATTAGACTAATATATGTATACTCTATAAGCATATGCACACACACACACACACACACACACACAAAGACACACATATACATGCACAAACATTTTGTTGCAGATATAGGTATTTGAAATAAGTGATAGGTGACATAAAATTATTGCAAGTCTTCTCTTTTTCAGAGTTTAGATGTCATTTTCAGGTTAAACTGTAATCATAATGTGGCAAAATTGTAAAAACTGATACATCTTTATAAACAAAATGGAAAACATCAATTCAATGAGATTTAAAATGTTATAACAGTTAATTTATTAATGTTTTGGCATGAATTCATGAAAACAGTACTGTTTAACTAGCTGAATGAGCCCATTAGTGGTCTTCCACTGCCATCTAGTGGTTATAAATTGCATTTACTCAAACAACACTGTTTTAAAACATAACTGTTATAGTGTTGTATTTTTTTTTTTGCCCAATCTCTCTTAAATTTTGCATGCTTGTTTAGAATGAAATCATGCATTATTTTACACAGTTTTGATAATTTGTGGGCTTTCTGTTTGTATAAATAGGCCTTTGTGTACACTATGCAAATAACATATTATAAAATTATTGGTTTATAGTTGCCCAAATGCAATTGTTCAACATGTTTTTAATAATTATTAACCTTCAGAGTCTAGAGAATTGTACTTCAGTGGTTTTATTGATTTTCATCTTAAACCGTATAACAAGTATGCCAAAGTAACTTTTTAAAATAATCTTGAATATTTAATTAACAGCTTTATTGACAACATTGGTCCCAGAGGCAAAGTTGTTCAGAATGAGGAGATTTATCATATGATATGAAGATTTAGTGTTTTTGAGTGAATATATGAACATTTTCAAACAATTTGAGGCCATTTACCATATAAATCTTGTGTTTTGAGACCTTTTCTACTGTTATAGCGCCACCTATGGTCTGATCTCCATGAAACTTTGCATGCTTGTTAAGAGTCACCTGTTACATGATTTCACTTAGTTTCATAACGTTTTGAGTTTTCCTTTAGGTTTTATAGGCTTTGGGGTATGTTTGGCCACACCCCTTTTACTAAATTACGCTGTTACAGCTAACCAAAGGACAAAATTCAACATTTTTTTAATAATTATTGATCTAGAGAGTCCACAGAATATTACTGCAGTGGTTTGGTTCCGATCGGACAAAAAACCTAGGACTAGTTCGCAAAAGTAGGTTTTTAACATATTTGTGAATAACAATTGAACGATTTGATTGACAGCAATGGTTCTTGAGGCAAAGTTGTGCATTACGAGGAGATCTATCAAATGATATGCATATTGTGTTGATATGTGAAACACCACGTGATTACAGAGCCATAAAACTCGTTAGCGCCAACTAGTGGCCGATTTCTTTCAAAATTCTTACAGACCTTAAGGTTCATGAGTCGAACGTACCCAGCGAGTTTCGTTCCGATCAACATCCGTTAACCCTTTCAAATAGGTGCTTAAATTTGTTTGGCCAATGACCGCCATGTTTTTTGAGATATGCAAATGTCCTCATAAGTGCTTGTGCCCCTTCAGACCAAGACACTGCATACCGATTTTCAAGTCGATCGAGCCAACGGTTGCCTAGTTATAGCAATTTATGTGTTTTTTCTATCTTATGGCGCCCCCAGGTGGCAGAGATGCGCAATTTTTTTGATTTGACCAAAGATTGAGCTCATACATACGTGTACCTAGTTTGGTGAAGATATCTCTTTCCGTTCAAGAGTTATAGTCAATATAGTATTTTGCTAACGTTAGCATAGACGCTTTTTGACGTACTGTTTCGCGTAAGAATTGAAATTTCAACTTTTTTTTAATAATTATTGATAATGAGTGTCCAGGGAATATTTATGAAGTGGTTTGGTTCTGATTGGTTGAAAATCCTAGGACTAGTTCGCAAAAGTAGGTTTCGGATATAGCTCGATTTTGCGAGAAAACGGTGCGTCGTAGACCCCAAAAAGGCGCCGTGCACTTTTGTTCGGGCTAACCCAAGGATTGCAACGATGCCATGTTTTTGAGTCTACGGCTAACGGTATACGATTTACGGCCAAAAATGTCCAAAATTTTTGTTTTTTGCGCTGTAGCGCCCCCGTTAGGCCGATTGGGCTGAGACTTTGATAAGTTCTCCCCAAATTGAGCTCTACGATCTGTCCAAATTTCAGCTCTCTACGCCTTACGGTTTGGGCTGCACGTTCAGTTCTAGGGCAGAAGAATAATAATAATAATAATAATAATAATAATAATAAAAATCCTAACAAATACAATAGGGTTTCAGCACTGCGTGCTTGAACCCCTAATAATAATAAAAATCCTAACAATTACAATAGGGTTTCAGCACTGCGTGCTTGAACCCCTAATAATAATAATAATAAAAATCCTAACAAATACAATAGGGTTTCAGCACTGCGTGCTTGAACCCCTAAAAATCCTAACAGATACAATAGGGTTTCAGCACTGCGTGCTTGAACCCCTAATTAAAGCTGCAAGCAGCATTTATCGGGGTTCAAGCATTTTAGGTCTCTGGGGTGGTCTTGGCCAACCTGGATGTACGAATGACAGTTAAACACATCCAAAATGGAGTTTAGGCTCACAGACAGACACACGCACTGAAATTAAATGATTGAACTAGTTTTTAATAGTTTAGATGTCATTTTCAGCTTTCACTGTAATCATAAAGTGGCAGAAGTGTAAAAACTGACGTTTACATTTATCTGATGCTTTTATCCAAAGCGAATTACACTTGCTATATATGTCAGAGGTCCCATGCTTCTGGACCAACTTGGGGTTAAGTGTCTTGCTCAGCGACACATCGGTGTCTCACAGTGAATTCGAACCCGGGTCGCTCGCACCAATGGCATGTGTCTTATCCACTGCGTCAACAACACCACTATGTGTGTTGGATATGTCTGTTTGAACAAAATGGAAAACTTTGACTCAATGAGATTTAAAATGTAACTGTGTTTTTTATTTTTTAGGCATGAATTCACTTAAATTTTGCATGCTTGTTTAGAATGAGATTATGCATTATTTTACACAGTTTTGATAATTTGTGGGCTTTCTGTTTGTATTAACAGGTCTTTGGGTACACTATGTAAATAACTTATTTTAAAATAACTGGTTTATACTTGTCCAAATACAATTGTTCAACATTTTTTTGATAATTATTGACCTTCAGAGTCTAGAGAATTGTACTTCAATGGTTTTATTGATTTTCAGCTTAAACCCTTGGACTAGTTTGCCAAAGTAACTTTTTAAAATAATCTTGAATATTTAATTAGGAGTTTTATCGACAACATTGATCCAAGAGGCAAAGTTGTTCAGAATGAGGAGATCTATCATATGATCTAGTGTTTGTGTGAATATATGAGTATTTTTAACCAATTTGAGGCCATTTACCATATAAATCTTGTGTTTTTGAGACCTTTTCTACTGTTATAGCGCCACCTATTGTCCGATCTCCATGAAACTTTGCATGATTGTTCAGAGACATCTGCTCCATGTTTTCTCCTAGTTTTGTAAAGTTTTGAGTTTCTGTTGAGGTTTTATAGGCTTTTGTTTGTATGTGGCCACGCCCGTTTTATTAATGACCTGGTTACAGCTAACCAAAGGACAAAATTCAACATTTTTTTGATAACTATTGATCTAGAGAGTCCAGAGAATATTACCGCAGTGGTTTGGTCCTGATTGGGTGAAAAACCTATGACTAGTTCGCAAAAGTAGGTTTTTAACATATTTGTGAATAATTAATGAACTATTTGATTGACAGCCATGGTTCTTGAGGCAAAGTTGTGCATCATGAGGAGATCTATCAAATGATATGCATATTGTGTGAATCTATGTCACACCACGTGATTACTGAGCCAAAAAATCTCATTAGCGCCAACTAGTGGCCGATTTCTTTCAAAATTCTTACAGACCTTTAGGACCCTGAGTCGAACGTGCCTACCGAGTTTCGTTCCGATTGACCTCTGTTAACCTTGTCAAAAAGGTGCTTACATTTCATTGGCCAATGGCAGCCATGTTTTCTTAGATGCGCCAATTTCCTCATAGACTCTTGTGTCAGATGAGACAATGACATGGCATAGACATTTTCAAGTCGATCAGGCTAACGGTTGTGTAGTTATAGCCATTTCTATGTTTTTACCTCTTATAGCGCCACCAAGTGGCAGAGCTGTGCAATTCTTTTTTATTTGACCAAAGTTTCAGCTCATCAAAATGTGTACCAAGTTTGGTTAAGATATCTCATTTTGTTCACAAGTTCTGGCCTTTTGAATGAAATTGGTCCTCGACTTGTGAAGGTATTAGCGCCCCCTTGCAGCAGTGAGTGAAAATTTCAAATTGTTTTTGATAATTATTGATAATGACTGTCCATAGAACATTTCTGCACTGGTTTTCTTCCGTTTGGCTGAAAAACCTAGGACTAGTTTGCAAAAGTAGGTTTGGCTATAGGTCGATTTTACGGGAAAACGGTGCGTCGTAGAGTAAAAAAAGGCACGAACAATTTTGTTCCTATTAACCCAAGGATGCAAAATATATAAAGTTTTTGAGTCTACGTCAAGTGGTTTAGGAGCTATGGCCAAAAATGTCTGAAAATTTTGTTTTTTGTGCTGTAGCGCCCCCGTTAGGCCGATTGGGCCGGGTCTTTGCGCCTGAGTAGCGAGCCAGACTACTACAATCTGGCCAAGTTTCAGCTCTCTAGCCCTTACGGTTTGGGCTGCACGATCAGTTTTAGGGAATAATAATAATAATAATAATAATTAAAGCTGCAAGCAGCATTTTACCGGGGTTCAAGCATTTAAGGCATCTGAGGTGGTCAGAGCCAACCTGGATGTTTGGATGACATTTAAACACATCAAAAATGGAGAACAGGCTAACAGACAGACACACACACTGAAAGTAAATAATTAGACTAATATATGTATACTCTATAAGCATATGCACACACACACACACACACACACACACACACACTAAGACACATATAAATGCACAAAACATTTTGTTGCAGATATAGGTATTTGAAATAAGGGATAGGTGACAATACAAGTATTGCAAGTCTTCTCTTTTTAAGAGTTTAGATGTCATTTTCAGGTTAAACTGTAATCATAATGTGGCAAAATTGTAAAAACTGATATATCTGTATGAACAAAATGGAAAATATTGACTCAATGAGATTTAAAATGTTATAACAGTTAATTTTTTAATGTTTTGGCATGAATTCATGAATTCTTTCAACAGTACTGTTCACCTTAGCTGAATGAGCCAATTAGTGGTCTCCCGCTGCCATCTAGTGGTTATAAATTGCATTTACTCAAGCAACACTGTGTTGTTAAATATAACTGTTATAGTGTTGTTATTTTTTTTTTGACCAATCTCTCTTAAATTTTGCATGCTTGTTTAGAATGAAATTATGCATTATTTTACACAGTTTTGATAATTTGTGGGCTTTCTGTTTGTATTAATAGGCCTTTGTGTACACTATGCAAATAACATATTATAAAATTACTGGTTTATAGTTGTCCAAATGCAATTGTTCAACATGTTTTTGATAATTATTGACCTTCAGAGTCTAGAGAATTGTACTTCAGTGGTTTTATTGATTTTCATCTTAAACCCTATCACAAGTATGCCAAAGTAACTTTTTTAAATAATCTTGAATATTTAATTAACAGCTTTATTGACAACATTGGTCCCAGAGGCAAAGTTGTTCAGAATGAGGAGATTTATCATATGATATGAAGATTTAGTGTTTTTGAGTGAATATATGAACATTTTCAAACAATTTGAGGCCATTTACCATAGAAATCTTGTGTTTTGAGACCTTTTCTACTGTTATAGCGCCACCTATGGTCTGATCTCCATGAAACTTTGCATGCTTGTTAAGAGTCACCTGTTACATGATTTCACTGAGTTTCATAAAGTTTTGAGTTTTCCTTTAGGTTTTATAGGCTTTGGGGTATGTTTGGCCACACCCCTTTTTCTAAATTACCCCGTTACAGCTAACCAAAGGACAAAATTCAACATTTTTTTAATAATTATTGATCTAGAGAGTCCACAGAATATTACTGCAGTGGTTTGGTTCCGATCGGGCAAAAAACCTAGGACTAGTTCGCAAAAGTAGGTTTTTAACATATTTGTGAATAACAATTGAACGATTTGATTGACAGCAATGGTTCTTGAGGCAAAGTTGTGCATTACGAGGAGATCTATCAAATGATATGCATATTGTGTTGATATGTGAAACACCGCGTGATTACAGAGCCATAAAACTCGTTAGCGCCAACTAGTGGCCGATTTCTTTCAAAATTCTTACAGACCTTAAGGCTCATGAGTCGAACGTACCCAGCGAGTTTCGTTCCGATCAACATCCGTTAACCCTTTCAAATAGGTGCTTAAATTTGTTTGGCCAATGGCGGCCATGTTTTTTTGAGATATGCAAATGTCCTCATAGGTACTTGTGCCCCTTCAGACCAAGACACTGCATACCGGTTTTCAAGTCGATCGAGCCAACGGTTGCCTAGTTATAGCCATTTATGTGTTTTTTAAATCTTATTGCGCCCCCAAGTGGCAGAGATGCGCAATTTTTTTGATTTGACCAAAGATTGAGCTCATACATATGTGTACCAATTTTGGTGAAGATATCTCATTCCGTTCAAGAGTTATAGTCAAAATAGCATTTGGCTAACGTTAGCATAGACGCTTTTTGGTGTACTGTTTCGCTTAAGAATTGAAATTTCAACTTTTTTTGATAATTATTGATATTGAGTGTCCAGGGAATATTTATGAAGTGGTTTGGTTCTGATTGGTTGAAAATCCTAGGACTAGTTCACAAAAGTAGGTTTCGGATATAGCTCGATTTTGCGAGAAAACGGTGCGTCGTAGACCCCAAAAAGGCGCCGTACACTTTTGTTCGGGCTATCCCAAGGATTGCAACAATGCCATGTTTTTGAGTCTACGGCTAACGGTATACGATTCACGGCCAAAAATGTCCAAAATTTTTGTTTTTTGCGCTGTAGCGCCCCCGTTAGACCGATTGGGCCGGTTCTTTGTATCTGAGTAGCGAGCAAGACTACTACCATCTGACCAAGTTTCAGCTCTCTAGGCCTTACGGTTTGGGCTGCACGTTCAGTTTTAAGGCGGAATAATAATAATAATAATAATAATAATAATAATAATAATAATAATAATAATCCTAACAATTACAATAGGGTTTCAGCACTGCGTGCTTGAACCCCTAATAATAAAAATCCTAACAATTACAATAGGGTTTCAGCACTGCGTGCTTGAACCCCTAATAATAATAATAAAAATCCTAACAATTACAATAGGGTTTCAGCACTGCGTGCTTGAACCCCTAATAATAAAAATCCTAACAATTACAATAGGGTTTCAGCACTGCGTGCTTGAACCCCTAATAAAAATCCTAACAAATACAATAGGGTTTCAGCACTGCGTGCTTGAACCCCTAATAATAAAAATCCTAACAATTACAATAGGGTTTCAGCACTGCGTGCTTGAACCCCTAATAATAAAAATCCTAACAATTACAATAGGGTTTCAGCACTGCGTGCTTGAACCCCTAATAATAAAAATCCTAACAATTACAATAGGGTTTCAGCACTGCGTGCTTGAACCCCTAATAATAAAAATCCTAACAATTACAATAGGGTTTCAGCACTGCGTGCTTGAGCCCCTAAAAAAAAAAAAAAGATGCACAATATATAAATGTGAATGAGTGTTAAAGGGAGGTATGGCGCTCACTTGTCTTTGGTAGGATCTGTGAAGTGGTAGTTATAAAGCTTGGCTTTGATAAAGACTGGTGGTTTCTTACTGAAGGGGTACTGCACTTCATCCACCTGAAGAAGACCAACCACTACAGGAAAGAGAAACAAGATTATAGACAATCTTAAACATCATAATCTTGATAAACAATTAAATCGATGTAATCTGATAATGGCCACTCACCCTCTGGTTTGCCCTGTAGGAGGCGCTGTAAGAGGCCTGTAAACCAGGGTCTAGTATCAGAACCCTCTTGAGCTGCCTGCCACATCAGCCACTCCAGCCGGGGCTGGTGAGGGCCTACTATGGGTGGGACTGCATTCACATTTCCTGGTTTATACATAGGGTTCATTTCCTGCAACAGGACAAGAATACACCAGTCCACCAGTGAGTATAAACTTTAACCTTTCCACTGAATGAAGACTTTGTGTAAGCAATGGCTGTGACATTATGAAAGGAGTATAAAAACAAAAATTATCAAAGATTATTGATTTGGATTGTTGTAGCAGGGCAACCTTTTCCAGTTCCTTCTTACCGTCCATGTCAGCTCATCATAGCTGCCCTCTAAAATGATCTCAGGCCTGCCCTTAGCAGAGGTCATTCTGTGCTGGATGCCGTATGACCCGACCAGCTGGAACTTCTCTACAGTGCTGTAAGCTTCTCGCACTGCAGGTAATACTTTACTGGCTGGCATACCAGCCATGGATGTGTATGGAACCTGTGTGGAAACACCAACACACGTGCACACATTTACTTGCATCCAAAAGCAGGAAAAACTCGATAAAATATACCATTGCAGTCCATAGATCATGTTTTATGTAGTGTGGTTGAGTTTAGTTTGGTGCGATTAATTATGGAGAAAATGATGCATTAAAATTATTAACATTTAATGCACCTGCAGGTCATCTGACATTGCATGCAGTTGCTGCAAGATGATCATGTGATGTGTTCTATTCTATTAGAATGCAGTTATATGCGCCTAAAATTCAAGATATGAGGCAAAAATGCCCCGTTTGGGTTTTGATTTTTATTTAATCATAGCATATAGGCCTAGTTTAGCAATATCTCACGAGCAAGAGTGCCGTTTTTTTTCCCCAAATAGGTGCATGATTGCAAATGTGATATTGATTTTATACAACAGTTTAATAAATAAAAAGTTAATAATGCATTTTAGACAGTATTGTCCGTTTATGCTCAATTTTGCCAACAAAAAGTGTTTCAAACAAAGCCACAGATGAACTGTTGTGCCTTTCCAAGAAACACAGAGTGGTGTTTTATTACTGAATGAATCCACAGTTTCGAACAAAGCGAGTGAGCGAATGATATAGTGATCCATTTATAAAGACTTGCTGCATTTCTAAAG
Source organism: Carassius gibelio (assembly GCF_023724105.1). NCBI lineage: Eukaryota > Metazoa > Chordata > Actinopteri > Cypriniformes > Cyprinidae > Carassius > Carassius gibelio. Next base: position 135,300 of record NC_068412.1, on the reverse strand, counting down.
GAATCGACTGTGAACCAATCAGCTGGATGAATGACTTGCAGGCGTTTGGTTTGCATAATTAGAGTCTCATTTAATTAAAAAATAAAAATCATGTCAGTATTCCATTTTAAAAACACAAATGCCTATTCAAAACCAATTAACCTCATATAATTATTAATGCAATTGTCATGTGTTTAATCAGATAAAATTATTTTAATCGCTTGAAAGCATACTATTTGCCTAGATTGTACCACTGCAGTCTATATAGATCAGGTAATATGCTTACGGACAGCAGAGGGCGCTGCATTACTTGTGTGTAAATGTGCATGAAAACAAATATATTTAGAATGTTATAACAATATAGTTATTTTTAAAGGATATATATAATATATATATATATATATATATATATACATATATATATATATATATATATATATATATATATATATATATATATATATATATAATATAAATAATTATATTTTTTAATTTGTACATTTTAATAAACTTAAACTTATATAACTTTTTTTCTGTTTCACTTTCATAATTTATTTCACTTCAAGAATAACCTAGCAAATGTCTTCTTTAAAACAAGACCAACCATACAGTAAGTCTATATTCCAAAGCATTCTTGAATTACAACCATTTAAATCGCATATTTTCAGAGATATATGAACACCTGACCTGGTAAATGACCGCTTTATTAATTCATTGTTATCACTAAATTAACCCTTTAACTGTCACC